>NW_027185011.1:0-44369 GCF_040668555.2 Bombus flavifrons
CCATAACGTAATACTATATAACGTTATACGTTATAACGTAATACTATATAACGTTATACGTTATATGGTTATACTATATAACGTTATACGTTATAACGTAATACTGTATAACGTTATACGTCATAACGTAATACTATTTAACGTTCTACGTCATAACGTAATACTATATAACGTTATACGTTATAACGTAATACTATATAACGTTATACGTTATAACGTAATACTATATAACGTTATACGTTATATGGTAATACTATATAATGTTATACGTTATAACGTAATACTATATATCGTTATACGTTATATGGTAATACTATATAACGTTATACGTTATATGGTAATACTATATAATGTTATACGTTATAACGTAATACTATATAACGTTATACGTTATAACGTAATACTATATAACGTTATACGTTATATGGTTATACTATATAACGTTATACGTTATAACGTAATACTGTATAACGTTATACGTCATAACGTAATACTATATAACGTTATACGTTATAACGTAATACTATATAACGTTATACGTTATATGGTAATACTATATAACGTTCTACGTTATAACGTAATACTATATAACGTTATACGTTATAACGTAATACTATATAACGTTATACGTTATAACGTAATACTATATAACGTTATACGTTATATGGTAATACTATATAACGTTCTACGTTATAACGTAATTCTATATAAAGTTATACGTTATAACGTAATACTATATAACGTTATACGTTACATGGTAATACTATATAACGTTCTACGTTATAACGTAATACTATATAAAGTTATACGTTATAACGTAATACTATATAACGTTATACGTTATATGGTTATACTATATAACGTTATACGTTATAACGTAATACTGTATAACGTTATACGTCATAACGTAATACTATATAACGTTATACGTTATAACGTAATACTATATAACGTTATACGTTATATGGTAATACTATATAACGTTCTACGTTATAACGTAATACTATATAACGTTATACGTTATAACGTAATACTATATAACATTATACGTTATAACGTAATACTATATAACGTTATACGTTATAACGTAATACTATATAACGTTATACGTTATATGGTAATACTATATAACGTTCTACGTTATAACGTAATACTATATAAAGTTATACGTTATAACGTAATACTATATAACGTTATACGTTACATGGTGATACTATATATCGTTATACGTTATAACGTAATACTATATAACGTTATACGTTATATGGTAATACTATATAATGTTATACGTTATAACGTAATACTATATAAAGTTATACGTTATAACGTAATACTATATAACGATATACGTTACATGGTGATACTATATATCGTTATACGTTATAACGTAATACTATATAACGTTATACGTTATAACGTAATACTATATAACGTTATACGTTATATGGTTATACTATATAACGTTATACGTTATAACGTAATACTGTATAACGTTATACGTCATAACGTAATACTATATAACGTTATACGTTATAACGTAATACTATATAACGTTATACGTTATATGGTAATACTATATAACGTTCTACGTTATAACGTAATACTATATAAAGTTATACGTTATAACGTAATACTATATAACGTTATACGTTACATGGTGATACTATATATCGTTATACGTTATAGCGTAATACTATATAACGTTATACGTTATATGGTGATACTATATAACGTTCTACGTTATAACGTAATACTATATAACGTTATACGTTATAACGTAATACTATATAACATTATACGTTATAACGTAATACTATATAACGTTATACGTTATATGGTAATACTATATAATGTTATACGTTATAACGTAATACTATATAAAGTTATACGTTATAACGTAATACTATATAACGTTATACGTTACATGGTGATACTATATATCGTCATACGTTATAACGTAATACTATATAACGTTATACGTTATATGGTAATACTATATAATGTTATACGTTATAACGTAATACTATATAATGTTATACGTTATAACGTAATACTATATAACGTTATACGTTATAACGTAATACTGTATAACGTTATACGTCATAACGTAATACTATATAACGTTATACGTTATAACGTAATACTATATAACGTTATACGTTATATGGTAATACTATATAACGTTCTACGTTATAACGTAATACTATATAAAGTTATACGTTATAACGTAATACTATATAACGTTATACGTTACATGGTGATACTATATATCGTTATACGTTATAATGTAATACTATATAACGTTATACGTTATAACGTAATACTATATAACGTTATACGTTATATGGTTATACTATATAACGTTATACGTTATAACGTAATACTGTATAACGTTATACGTCATAACGTAATACTATATAACGTTATACGTTATAACGTAATACTATATAACGTTATACGTTATATGGTAATACTATATAACGTTCTACGTTATAACGTAATACTATATAAAGTTATACGTTATAACGTAATACTATATAACGTTATACGTTATATGGTAATACTATATAACGTTCTACGTTATAACGTAATACTATATAACGTTATACGTTATAACGTAATACTATATAACGTTATACGTTATATGGTAATACTATATAACGTTCTACGTTATAACGTAATACTATATAACGTTATACGTTATAACGTAATACTATATAACGTTATACGTTATATGGTTATACTATATAACGTTATACGTTATAACGTAATACTGTATAACGTTATACGTCATAACGTAATACTATATAACGTTATACGTTATAACGTAATACTGTATAACGTTATACGTCATAACGTAATACTATATAACGTTATACGTTATAACGTAATACTATATAACGTTATACGTTATATGGTAATACTATATAACGTTCTACGTTATAACGTAATACTATATAACGTTATACGTTATAACGTAATACTATATAACATTATACGTTATAACGTAATACTATATAACGTTATACGTTATAACGTAATACTATATAACGTTATACGTTATATGGTAATACTATATAACGTTCTACGTTATAACGTAATACTATATAAAGTTATACGTTATAACGTAATACTATATAACGTTATACGTTACATGGTGATACTATATATCGTTATACGTTATAACGTAATACTATATAACGTTATACGTTATATGGTAATACTATATAATGTTATACGTTATAACGTAATACTATATAAAGTTATACGTTATAACGTAATACTATATAACGATATACGTTACATGGTGATACTATATATCGTTATACGTTATAACGTAATACTATATAACGTTATACGTTATAACGTAATACTATATAACGTTATACGTTATATGGTTATACTATATAACGTTATACGTTATAACGTAATACTGTATAACGTTATACGTCATAACGTAATACTATATAACGTTATACGTTATAACGTAATACTATATAACGTTATACGTTATATGGTAATACTATATAACGTTCTACGTTATAACGTAATACTATATAAAGTTATACGTTATAACGTAATACTATATAACGTTATACGTTACATGGTGATACTATATATCGTTATACGTTATAGCGTAATACTATATAACGTTATACGTTATATGGTGATACTATATAACGTTCTACGTTATAACGTAATACTATATAACGTTATACGTTATAACGTAATACTATATAACATTATACGTTATAACGTAATACTATATAACGTTATACGTTATATGGTAATACTATATAATGTTATACGTTATAACGTAATACTATATAAAGTTATACGTTATAACGTAATACTATATAACGTTATACGTTACATGGTGATACTATATATCGTCATACGTTATAACGTAATACTATATAACGTTATACGTTATATGGTAATACTATATAATGTTATACGTTATAACGTAATACTATATAATGTTATACGTTATAACGTAATACTATATAACGTTATACGTTATAACGTAATACTGTATAACGTTATACGTCATAACGTAATACTATATAACGTTATACGTTATAACGTAATACTATATAACGTTATACGTTATATGGTAATACTATATAACGTTCTACGTTATAACGTAATACTATATAAAGTTATACGTTATAACGTAATACTATATAACGTTATACGTTACATGGTGATACTATATATCGTTATACGTTATAACGTAATACTATATAACGTTATACGTTATAACGTAATACTATATAACGTTATACGTTATATGGTTATACTATATAACGTTATACGTTATAACGTAATACTGTATAACGTTATACGTCATAACGTAATACTATATAACGTTATACGTTATAACGTAATACTATATAACGTTATACGTTATATGGTAATACTATATAACGTTCTACGTTATAACGTAATACTATATAAAGTTATACGTTATAACGTAATACTATATAACGTTATACGTTATATGGTAATACTATATAACGTTCTACGTTATAACGTAATACTATATAACGTTATACGTTATAACGTAATACTATATAACGTTATACGTTATATGGTAATACTATATAACGTTCTACGTTATAACGTAATACTATATAACGTTATACGTTATAACGTAATACTATATAACGTTATACGTTATATGGTTATACTATATAACGTTATACGTTATAACGTAATACTGTATAACGTTATACGTCATAACGTAATACTATATAACGTTATACGTTATATGGTAATACTATATAATGTTATACGTTATAACGTAATACTATATATCGTTATACGTTATATGGTAATACTATATAACGTTATACGTTATATGGTAATACTATATAATGTTATACGTTATAACGTAATACTATATAACGTTATACGTTATAACGTAATACTATATAACGTTATACGTTATATGGTTATACTATATAACGTTATACGTTATAACGTAATACTGTATAACGTTATACGTCATAACGTAATACTATATAACGTTATACGTTATAACGTAATACTATATAACGTTATACGTTATATGGTAATACTATATAACGTTCTACGTTATAACGTAATACTATATAACGTTATACGTTATAACGTAATACTATATAACGTTATACGTTATAACGTAATACTATATAACGTTATACGTTATATGGTAATACTATATAACGTTCTACGTTATAACGTAATACTATATAAAGTTATACGTTATAACGTAATACTATATAACGTTATACGTTACATGGTAATACTATATAACGTTCTACGTTATAACGTAATACTATATAAAGTTATACGTTATAACGTAATACTATATAACATTATACGTTATAACGTAATACTATATAACGTTATACGTTATATGGTAATACTATATAATGTTATACGTTATAACGTAATACTATATAAAGTTATACGTTATAACGTAATACTATATAACGTTATACGTTACATGGTGATACTATATATCGTCATACGTTATAACGTAATACTATATAACGTTATACGTTATATGGTAATACTATATAATGTTATACGTTATAACGTAATACTATATAATGTTATACGTTATAACGTAATACTATATAACGTTATACGTTATAACGTAATACTGTATAACGTTATACGTCATAACGTAATACTATATAACGTTATACGTTATAACGTAATACTATATAACGTTATACGTTATATGGTAATACTATATAACGTTCTACGTTATAACGTAATACTATATAAAGTTATACGTTATAACGTAATACTATATAACGTTATACGTTACATGGTGATACTATATATCGTTATACGTTATAACGTAATACTATATAACGTTATACGTTATAACGTAATACTATATAACGTTATACGTTATATGGTTATACTATATAACGTTATACGTTATAACGTAATACTGTATAACGTTATACGTCATAACGTAATACTATATAACGTTATACGTTATAACGTAATACTATATAACGTTATACGTTATATGGTAATACTATATAACGTTCTACGTTATAACGTAATACTATATAAAGTTATACGTTATAACGTAATACTATATAACGTTATACGTTATATGGTAATACTATATAACGTTCTACGTTATAACGTAATACTATATAACGTTCTACGTTATAACGTAATACTATATAACGTTATACGTTATAACGTAATACTATATAACATTATACGTTATATGGTAATACTATATAACGTTATACGTTATAACGTAATACTATATAACGTTATACGTTATATGGTAATACTATATAACGTTCTACGTTATAACGTAATACTATATAAAGTTATACGTTATAACGTAATACTATATAACGTTATACGTTACATGGTGATACTATATATCGTTATACGTTATAACGTAATACTATATAACGTTATACGTTATATGGTAATACTATATAATGTTATACGTTATAACGTAATACTATATAAAGTTATACGTTATAACGTAATACTATATAACGATATACGTTACATGGTGATACTATATATCGTTATACGTTATAACGTAATACTATATAACGTTATACGTTATAACGTAATACTATATAACGTTATACGTTATATGGTTATACTATATAACGTTATACGTTATAACGTAATACTGTATAACGTTATACGTCATAACGTAATACTATATAACGTTATACGTTATAACGTAATACTATATAACGTTATACGTTATATGGTAATACTATATAACGTTCTACGTTATAACGTAATACTATATAAAGTTATACGTTATAACGTAATACTATATAACGTTATACGTTACATGGTGATACTATATATCGTTATACGTTATAGCGTAATACTATATAACGTTATACGTTATATGGTGATACTATATAACGTTCTACGTTATAACGTAATACTATATAACGTTATACGTTATAACGTAATACTATATAACATTATACGTTATAACGTAATACTATATAACGTTATACGTTATATGGTAATACTATATAATGTTATACGTTATAACGTAATACTATATAAAGTTATACGTTATAACGTAATACTATATAACGTTATACGTTATATGGTTATACTATATAACGTTATACGTTATAACGTAATACTGTATAACGTTATACGTCATAACGTAATACTATATAACGTTATACGTTATAACGTAATACTATATAACGTTATACGTTACATGGTGATACTATATATCGTTATACGTTATAACGTAATACTATATAACGTTCTACGTTATAACGTAATACTATATAACGTTATACGTTATATGGTAACACTCTATAACGTTATACGTTATAACGTAATACTATATAACGTTATTCGTTATAACGTAATACTGTATAACGTTATACGTCATAACGTAATACTATATAACGTTATACGTTATACCGTAATACTATATAACGTTATACGTTACATGGTGATACTATATAACGTTATACGTTATAACGTAATACTATTTAACGTTCTACGTTATAACGTAATACTATATAACGTTATACGTTATATGGTAACACTCTATAACGTTATACGTTATAACGTAATACTATATAACGTTATTCGTTATAACGTAATACTATATAAAGTTATACGTTATAACGTAATACTATATAACGTTATACGTTATAACGTAATACTATATAACGTTCTACGTTATAACGTAATACTATATAACGTTATATGTTATATGGTGATACTATATAACGTTATACGTTATAACGTAATACTATATAACGTTATACGTCATAACGTAATAGTATATAACGTTATACGTTACATGGTGATACTATATAACGTTATACGTCATAACGTAATACTATATAACGTTATACGTTATAACGTAATACTATATAACGTTATACGTTATAACGTAATACTATATAACGTTATACGTTAGATGGTAATACTATATAACGTTATACGTTATAACGTAATACTATATAACGTTATACGTTATATGGTGATACTATATAACGTTATACGTTATAACGTAATACTGTATAACGTTATACGTCATAACGTAATACTATATAACGTTATACGTTATAACGTAATACTATATAACGTTATACGCTATATGGTAATACTATACAACGTTATACGTTATAACGTAATACTATATAACGTTATACGTTATAACGTAATACTATATAACGTTATACGTCATAACGTAATACTATATAAAGTTATACGTCATAACGTAATACTATATAATGTTATACGTTATAACGTAATACTATATAACGTTATACGTTCTATGGTGATACTATATAACGTTATAACGTAATACTATTTAACGTTCTACGTTATAACGTAATACTATATAACGTTATACGTTATATGGTAACACTCTATAACGTTATACGTTATAACGTAATACTATATAACGTTATTCGTTATAACGTAATACTATATAAAGTTATACGTTATAACGTAATACTATATAACGTTATACGTTATAACGTAATACTATATAACGTTCTACGTTATAACGTAATACTATATAACGTTATATGTTATATGGTGATACTATATAACGTTATACGTTATAACGTAATACTATATAACGTTATACGTCATAACGTAATAGTATATAACGTTATACGTTACATGGTGATACTATATAACGTTATACGTCATAACGTAATACTATATAAAGTTATACGTCATAACGTAATACTATATAATGTTATACGTTATAACGTAATACTATATAACGTTATACGTTCTATGGTGATACTATATAACGTTATAACGTAATACTATTTAACGTTCTACGTTATAACGTAATACTATATAACGTTATACGTTATATGGTAACACTCTATAACGTTATACGTTATAACGTAATACTATATAACGTTATTCGTTATAACGTAATACTATATAAAGTTATACGTTATAACGTAATACTATATAACGTTATACGTTATAACGTAATACTATATAACGTTCTACGTTATAACGTAATACTATATAACGTTATATGTTATATGGTGATACTATATAACGTTATACGTTATAACGTAATACTATATAACGTTATACGTCATAACGTAATAGTATATAACGTTATACGTTACATGGTGATACTATATAACGTTATACGTCATAACGTAATACTATATAACGTTATACGTTATAACGTAATACTATATAACGTTATACGTTATAACGTAATACTATATAACGTTATACGTTATATGGTAATACTATATAATGTTATACGTTATAACGTAATACTATATAATGTTATACGTTATAACGTAATACTATATAACGTTATACGTTATAACGTAATACTGTATAACGTTATACGTCATAACGTAATACTATATAACGTTATACGTTATAACGTAATACTATATAACGTTATACGTTATATGGTAATACTATATAACGTTCTACGTTATAACGTAATACTATATAAAGTTATACGTTATAACGTAATACTATATAACGTTATACGTTACATGGTGATACTATATATCGTTATACGTTATAACGTAATACTATATAACGTTATACGTTATAACGTAATACTATATAACGTTATACGTTATATGGTTATACTATATAACGTTATACGTTATAACGTAATACTGTATAACGTTATACGTCATAACGTAATACTATATAACGTTATACGTTATAACGTAATACTATATAACGTTATACGTTATATGGTAATACTATATAACGTTCTACGTTATAACGTAATACTATATAAAGTTATACGTTATAACGTAATACTATATAACGTTATACGTTATATGGTAATACTATATAACGTTCTACGTTATAACGTAATACTATATAACGTTCTACGTTATAACGTAATACTATATAACGTTATACGTTATAACGTAATACTATATAACATTATACGTTATATGGTAATACTATATAACGTTATACGTTATAACGTAATACTATATAACGTTATACGTTATATGGTAATACTATATAACGTTCTACGTTATAACGTAATACTATATAAAGTTATACGTTATAACGTAATACTATATAACGTTATACGTTACATGGTGATACTATATATCGTTATACGTTATAACGTAATACTATATAACGTTATACGTTATATGGTAATACTATATAATGTTATACGTTATAACGTAATACTATATAAAGTTATACGTTATAACGTAATACTATATAACGATATACGTTACATGGTGATACTATATATCGTTATACGTTATAACGTAATACTATATAACGTTATACGTTATAACGTAATACTATATAACGTTATACGTTATATGGTTATACTATATAACGTTATACGTTATAACGTAATACTGTATAACGTTATACGTCATAACGTAATACTATATAACGTTATACGTTATAACGTAATACTATATAACGTTATACGTTATATGGTAATACTATATAACGTTCTACGTTATAACGTAATACTATATAAAGTTATACGTTATAACGTAATACTATATAACGTTATACGTTACATGGTGATACTATATATCGTTATACGTTATAGCGTAATACTATATAACGTTATACGTTATATGGTGATACTATATAACGTTCTACGTTATAACGTAATACTATATAACGTTATACGTTATAACGTAATACTATATAACATTATACGTTATAACGTAATACTATATAACGTTATACGTTATATGGTAATACTATATAATGTTATACGTTATAACGTAATACTATATAAAGTTATACGTTATAACGTAATACTATATAACGTTATACGTTATATGGTTATACTATATAACGTTATACGTTATAACGTAATACTGTATAACGTTATACGTCATAACGTAATACTATATAACGTTATACGTTATAACGTAATACTATATAACGTTATACGTTATAACGTAATACTATATAAAGTTATACGTTATAACGTAATACTATATAACGTTATACGTTATAACGTAATACTATATAACGTTCTACGTTATAACGTAATACTATATAACGTTATATGTTATATGGTGATACTATATAACGTTATACGTTATAACGTAATACTATATAACGTTATACGTCATAACGTAATAGTATATAAAGTTATACGTTATAACGTAATACTATATAACGTTATACGTTATAACGTAATACTATATAACGTTCTACGTTATAACGTAATACTATATAACGTTATATGTTATATGGTGATACTATATAACGTTATACGTTATAACGTAATACTATATAACGTTATACGTCATAACGTAATAGTATATAACGTTATACGTTACATGGTGATACTATATAACGTTATACGTCATAACGTAATACTATATAACGTTATACGTTATAACGTAATACTATATAACGTTATACGTTATAACGTAATACTATATAACGTTATACGTTAGATGGTAATACTATATAACGTTATACGTTATAACGTAATACTATATAACGTTATACGTTATATGGTGATACTATATAACGTTATACGTTATAACGTAATACTGTATAACGTTATACGTCATAACGTAATACTATATAACGTTATACGTTATAACGTAATACTATATAACGTTATACGCTATATGGTAATACTATACAACGTTATACGTTATAACGTAATACTATATAACGTTATACGTTATAACGTAATACTATATAACGTTATACGTCATAACGTAATACTATATAAAGTTATACGTCATAACGTAATACTATATAATGTTATACGTTATAACGTAATACTATATAACGTTATACGTTCTATGGTGATACTATATAACGTTATAACGTAATACTATATAACGTTATACGTTATATGGTAATACTATATAGCGTTGTACGTCATAACGTAATACTATATAACGTTATACGTTATATGGTGATACTATATAACGTTATACGTTATAACGTAATACTATTTAACGTTCTACGTCATTACGTAATACTATATAACGTTATACGTTATAACGTAATACTATATAACGTTATACGTTATATGGTGATACTATATAACGTTATACGTTATAACGTAATACTATTTAACGTTCTACGTCATAACGTAATACTATATAACGTTATACGTTATAACGTAATACTATATAACGTTACACGTTATAACGTAATACTATATAACGTTATACGTTATAACGTAATACTATATAACGTTATACGTTATATGGTAATTCTATATAACGTTATACGTTATATGGTAATACTATATAACGTTCTACGTTATAACGTAATACTATATAACGTTATGCGTTATAACGTAATACTATATATCGTTATACGCTATAACGTAATACTATATAACGTTATACGTTATATGGTAATACTATATAACGTTATACGTTACATGGTGATACTATATATCGTTATACGTTATAACGTAATACTATATAACGTTATACGTTATATGGTAATACTATATAATGTTATACGTTATAACGTAATACTATATAAAGTTATACGTTATGACGTAATACTATATAACGTTATACGTTACATGGTGATACTATATATCGTTATACGTTATAACGTAATACTATATAACGTTATACGTTATAACGTAATACTATATAACGTTATACGTTATATGGTTATACTATATAACGTTATACGTTATAACGTAATACTGTATAACGTTATACGTCATAACGTAATACTATATAACGTTATACGTTATAACGTAATACTATATAACGTTATACGTTATATGGTGATACCATATAACGTTATACGTTATAACGTAATACTGTATAACGTTATACGTCATAACGTAATACTATATAACGTTATACGTTATAACGTAATACTATATAACGTTATACGTTATATGGTAATATTATATATCGTTATACGTTATAACGTAATACTATATAACGTTATACGTTATAACGTAATACTATATAACGTTATACGTTATATGGTTATACTATATAACGTTATACGTTATAACGTAATACTGTATAACGTTATACGTCATAACGTAATACTATATAACGTTATACGTTATAACGTAATACTATATAACGTTATACGTTACATGGTGATACTATATATCGTTATACGTTATAACGTAATACTATATAACGTTATACGTTATAACGTAATACTATATAACGTTATACGTTATAACGTAATACTATATAACGTTATACGTTATATGGTTATACTATATAACGTTATACGTTATAACGTAATACTGTATAACGTTATACGTCATAACGTAATACTATATAACGTTATACGTTATAACGTAATACTATATAACGTTATACGTTATATGGTGATACTATATAACGTTATACGTTATAACGTAATACGGTATAACGTTATACGTCATAACGTAATACTATATAACGTTATACGTTATAACGTAATACTATATAACGTTATACGTTATATGGTAATACTATACAATGTTATACGTTATAACGTAATACTATATAACGTTATACGTTATAACGTAATACTATATAACGTTATACGTCATAACGTAATACTATATAAAGTTATACGTCATAACGTAATACTATATAATGTTATACGTTATAACGTAATACTATATAACGTTATACGTTCTATGGTGATACTATATAACGTTATACGTTCTATGGTGATACTATATAACGTTATAACGTAATACTATATAACGTTATACGCTATATGGTAATACTATATAACGTTGTACGTCATAACGTAATACTATATAACGTTATACGTCATAACGTAATACTATATAACGTTATACGTTATAACGTAATACTATATAACGTTATACGTTATATGGTGATACTATATAACGTTATACGTTATAACGTAATACGGTATAACGTTATACGTCATAACGTAATACTGTATAACGTTATACGTCATAACGTAATACTATATAACGTTATACGTTATAACGTAATACTATATAACGTTATACGCTATATGGTAATACTATACAACGTTATACGTTATAACGTAATACTATATAACGTTATACGTTATAACGTAATACTATATAACGTTATACGTCATAACGTAATACTATATAAAGTTATACGTCATAACGTAATACTATATAATGTTATACGTTATAACGTAATACTATATAACGTTATACGTTCTATGGTGATACTATATAACGTTATAACGTAATACTATATAACGTTATACGTTATATGGTAATACTATATAACGTTGTACGTCATAACGTAATACTATATAACGTTATACGTTATATGGTGATACTATATAACGTTATAACGTAATACTATATAACGTTATACGTTATAACGTAATACTATATAACGTTATACGTTATAACGTAATACTATATAACGTTATACGTTATATGGTAATACTATATAACGTTGTACGTCATAACGTAATACTATATAACGTTATACGTTATATGGTAATACTATATAATGTTATACGTTATAACGTAATACTATATAACGTTATATGTTATAACGTAATACTATATAACGTTATACGTTATAACGTAATACTATTTAACGTTCTACGTCATAACGTAATACTATATAACGTTATACGTTATAACGTAATACTATATAACGTTATACGTTATAACGTAATACTATATAACGTTATACGTTATATGGTGATACTATATAACGTTATAACGTAATACTATATAACGTTATACGTTATAACGTAATACTATATAACGTTATACGTTATAACGTAATACTATATAACGTTATACGTTATATGGTAATACTATATAACGTTGTACGTCATAACGTAATACTATATAACGTTATACGTTATATGGTAATACTATATAATGTTATACGTTATAACGTAATACTATATAACGTTATACGTTATAACGTAATACTATATAACGTTATACGTTATATGGTGATACTATATAACGTTATAACGTAATACTATATAACGTTATACGTTATAACGTAATACTATATAACGTTATACGTTATATGGTAATATTATATATCGTTATACGTTATAACGTAATACTATATAACGTTATACGTTATAACGTAATACTATATAACGTTATACGTTATATGGTTATACTATATAACGTTATACGTTATAACGTAATACTGTATAACGTTATACGTCATAACGTAATACTATATAACGTTATACGTTATAACGTAATACTATATAACGTTATACGTTACATGGTGATACTATATATCGTTATACGTTATAACGTAATACTATATAACGTTATACGTTATAACGTAATACTATATAACGTTATACGTTATAACGTAATACTATATAACGTTATACGTTATATGGTTATACTATATAACGTTATACGTTATAACGTAATACTGTATAACGTTATACGTCATAACGTAATACTATATAACGTTATACGTTATAACGTAATACTATATAACGTTATACGTTATATGGTGATACTATATAACGTTATACGTTATAACGTAATACGGTATAACGTTATACGTCATAACGTAATACTATATAACGTTATACGTTATAACGTAATACTATATAACGTTATACGTTATATGGTAATACTATACAATGTTATACGTTATAACGTAATACTATATAACGTTATACGTTATAACGTAATACTATATAACGTTATACGTCATAACGTAATACTATATAAAGTTATACGTCATAACGTAATACTATATAATGTTATACGTTATAACGTAATACTATATAACGTTATACGTTCTATGGTGATACTATATAACGTTATACGTTCTATGGTGATACTATATAACGTTATAACGTAATACTATATAACGTTATACGCTATATGGTAATACTATATAACGTTGTACGTCATAACGTAATACTATATAACGTTATACGTCATAACGTAATACTATATAACGTTATACGTTATAACGTAATACTATATAACGTTATACGTTATATGGTGATACTATATAACGTTATACGTTATAACGTAATACGGTATAACGTTATACGTCATAACGTAATACTGTATAACGTTATACGTCATAACGTAATACTATATAACGTTATACGTTATAACGTAATACTATATAACGTTATACGCTATATGGTAATACTATACAACGTTATACGTTATAACGTAATACTATATAACGTTATACGTTATAACGTAATACTATATAACGTTATACGTCATAACGTAATACTATATAAAGTTATACGTCATAACGTAATACTATATAATGTTATACGTTATAACGTAATACTATATAACGTTATACGTTCTATGGTGATACTATATAACGTTATAACGTAATACTATATAACGTTATACGTTATATGGTAATACTATATAACGTTGTACGTCATAACGTAATACTATATAACGTTATACGTTATATGGTGATACTATATAACGTTATAACGTAATACTATATAACGTTATACGTTATAACGTAATACTATATAACGTTATACGTTATAACGTAATACTATATAACGTTATACGTTATATGGTAATACTATATAACGTTGTACGTCATAACGTAATACTATATAACGTTATACGTTATATGGTAATACTATATAATGTTATACGTTATAACGTAATACTATATAACGTTATACGTTATAACGTAATACTATATAACGTTATACGTTATAACGTAATACTATTTAACGTTCTACGTCATAACGTAATACTATATAACGTTATACGTTATAACGTAATACTATATAACGTTATACGTTATAACGTAATACTATATAACGTTATACGTTATATGGTGATACTATATAACGTTATAACGTAATACTATATAACGTTATACGTTATAACGTAATACTATATAACGTTATACGTTATAACGTAATACTATATAACGTTATACGTTATATGGTAATACTATATAACGTTGTACGTCATAACGTAATACTATATAACGTTATACGTTATATGGTAATACTATATAATGTTATACGTTATAACGTAATACAATATAACGTTATACGTTATAACGTAATACTATATAACGTTATACGTTATATGGTGATACTATATAACGTTATAACGTAATACTATATAACGTTATACGTTATAACGTAATACTATATAACGTTATACGTTATAACGTAATACTATATAACGTTATACGTTATATGGTAATACTATATAACGTTATACGTTATATGGTAATACTATATAACGTTCTACGTTATAACGTAATACTATATAACGTTATGCGTTATAACGTAATACTATATATCGTTATACGTTATAACGTAATACTATATAACGTTATACGTTATATGGTAATACTATATAACGTTATACGTTACATGGTGATACTATATATCGTTATACGTTATAACGTAATACTATATAACGTTATACGTTATATGGTAATACTATATAATGTTATACGTTATAACGTAATACTATATAAAGTTATACGTTATGACGTAATACTATATAACGTTATACGTTACATGGTGATACTATATATCGTTATACGTTATAACGTAATACTATATAACGTTATACGTTATAACGTAATACTATATAACGTTATACGTTATATGGTTATACTATATAACGTTATACGTTATAACGTAATACTGTATAACGTTATACGTCATAACGTAATACTATATAACGTTATACGTTATAACGTAATACTATATAACGTTATACGTTATATGGTAATACTATATAACGTTCTACGTTATAACGTAATACTATATAACGTTATGCGTTATAACGTAATACTATATATCGTTATACGTTATAACGTAATACTATATAACGTTATACGTTATATGGTAATACTATATAACGTTATACGTTACATGGTGATACTATATATCGTTATACGTTATAACGTAATACTATATAACGTTATACGTTATATGGTAATACTATATAATGTTATACGTTATAACGTAATACTATATAAAGTTATACGTTATGACGTAATACTATATAACGTTATACGTTACATGGTGATACTATATATCGTTATACGTTATAACGTAATACTATATAACGTTATACGTTATAACGTAATACTATATAACGTTATACGTTATATGGTTATACTATATAACGTTATACGTTATAACGTAATACTGTATAACGTTATACGTCATAACGTAATACTATATAACGTTATACGTTATAACGTAATACTATATAACGTTATACGTTATATGGTGATACCATATAACGTTATACGTTATAACGTAATACTGTATAACGTTATACGTCATAACGTAATACTATATAACGTTATACGTTATAACGTAATACTATATAACGTTATACGTTATATGGTAATACTATATATCGTTATACGTTATAACGTAATACTATATAACGTTATACGTTATAACGTAATACTATATAACGTTATACGTTATATGGTTATACTATATAACGTTATACGTTATAACGTAATACTGTATAACGTTATACGTCATAACGTAATACTATATAACGTTATACGTTATAACGTAATACTATATAACGTTATACGTTACATGGTGATACTATATATCGTTATACGTTATAACGTAATACTATATAACGTTATACGTTATAACGTAATACTATATAACGTTATACGTTATATGGTTATACTATATAACGTTATACGTTATAACGTAATACTGTATAACGTTATACGTCATAACGTAATACTATATAACGTTATACGTTATAACGTAATACTATATAACGTTATACGTTATATGGTGATACTATATAACGTTATACGTTATAACGTAATACGGTATAACGTTATACGTCATAACGTAATACTATATAACGTTATACGTTATAACGTAATACTATATAACGTTATACGTTATATGGTAATACTATACAATGTTATACGTTATAACGTAATACTATATAACGTTATACGTTATAACGTAATACTATATAACGTTATACGTCATAACGTAATACTATATAAAGTTATACGTCATAACGTAATACTATATAATGTTATACGTTATAACGTAATACTATATAACGTTATACGTTCTATGGTGATACTATATAACGTTATACGTTCTATGGTGATACTATATAACGTTATAACGTAATACTATATAACGTTATACGCTATATGGTAATACTATATAACGTTGTACGTCATAACGTAATACTATATAACGTTATACGTTATAACGTAATACTATATAACGTTATACGTCATAACGCAATACTATATAACGTTATGCGTTATAACGTATTACTATATAACGTTATTCGTTATAACGTAATACTATATAAAGTTATACGTTATAACGTAATACTATATAATGTTATACGTTATATGGTTATACTATATAACGTTATACGTTATAACGTAATACTGTATAACGTTATACGTCATAACGTAATACTATATAACGTTATACGTTATAACGTAATACTATATAACGTTATACGTTATATGGTGATACTATATAACGTTATACGTTATAACGTAATACTGTATAACGTTATACGTCATAACGTAATACTATATAACGTTATACGTTATAACGTAATACTATATAACGTTATACGTTATATGGTAATACTATACAACGTTATACGTTGTAACGTAATACTATATAACGTTATACGTTATAACGTAATACTATATAACGTTATACGTTATAACGTAATACTATATAAAGTTATACGTTATAACGTAATACTATATAACGCTATACGTTACATGGTGATACTATATATCGTTATACGTTATAACGTAATACTATATAACGTTATACGTTATAACGTAATACTATATAACGTTATACGTTATATGGTAATACTATATAATGTTATACGTTATAACGTAATACTATATAAAGTTATACGTTATAACGTAATACTATATAACGTTATACGTTACATGGTGATACTATATATCGTTATACATTATAACGTAATACTATATGTCGGGTTAATCGGGTTTATTGGGTTGGTCCTGGTTCTTGGGGCGCCTTGCGTTTCTTCATTAGGATTAGCCATTATAGTTGTTCAAAGGTTTATATTTACAGTAATATGTACAGAAGTTGATTAAACAAGATTTAACTTTATAACGTAAAGTCACTCTTAAATAAACAATGTTCTCGGGTTTAACGAATCCACGGTCAACGGGACAACTTTTTTGAACATTTAATTTTAAGCTTTCTTTAAAAGACGTTTGCTATGACGTTCGGTATCTTTTAGACTGCTCGTTTTTCGTTGTGTATCAACTCTCCAAGGTGATCATACAAATAGAAGACTGACACGATCACACTTGTCAATTGCATATTGATCAGGGTTATCAACAAAATTCCAGGCACCGTTACTAAGCTCGCGTAGAGCCGTTATTGCTCCCGCCTCGGGACTTGTTAATACAACGTGTGTCCCTCAACATTAGTACTTCTACGTTCATCCCGAGACCGTGGCTACGTTCGGTGACCGGCAGTGTCACCTCAACCTCAAGTCCACTGTTATAATACTATATTGAACAGGTTAAACAAACAGTTTAACCGAAAGTATTGGGAATCTTCCCAAAATTCCAAAAGAAAGGCCCGCTATCCCTACATCTCCGACACGGCCATCCTGACAATCACCCGTCCTCGGGTGCATCTAAAATATTCGATTTTCTTAACATTAGACTTAACACAATTGACATTTTACAATCTAACTAAATATTCCAACTAGTCAAGGGCCCAGTTCAACAACAAAGATTCCGATGAAATGCTCTTTAATAAATCGAAACACAACAATCAGTAACATTACAATTTCATCCAAAGTGCTAGTTGCATCCTGTGAACCACCAGTCATCAGTTTATTCAATCTAACACCTTTTCACACCTCAATACTATTGGTCGTACATGGTCGTACACACTAAAGTACACATTAAATTTCATCACATTACCACAATGGGCACTCATGAGAACATTGAACTTCGTTCTCAACAACACTAGACGCTCATGAGAGCACTGAATTTCGTTCTCATCACCACACTGGATGCACATGAGAACACTGAACTCCGTTATGAATATTGTTCATAACGTACGAGGAAACACTATGGTCATAGTGTTAATGCTCCTCAAAAATCGATACTAGATACCATGAACATAATACATTACGTACGAGGAAACACTATGCTAGAAGTTATGGTCATAGTGTTAATGTTCCTCCTGGATCGGTGTACTCAAACTGTCATTGTCACTTCCATCACCATCACTACAGATATCCAACTCAGCAGGAATGCAACTATCTGGCATTTTCCTTAACTTATCATGACTGTACTTGTATGATCGTTTACCATCCAACGTCTTTAAAACGTACCTGTTTCCTTCTAAAATCTCTGCTATTACAAATGGGCCCCTAAACTTTGGATCCAATTTGGTTTGATTTCTCTCTTCGTTTTTGCGCAACACAAAATCTCCAAGATTAAATCTAACTACCTTAGCCTTAGTTTTATCATATCTTTCTTTATCGTACTTAGCGTTAATCTCAATGTTCTTTATAGCTTGCTGTCTTACATCGGAGATAACTATTTCTCTTTCTTCCATATTATCAGGCAACAACAAACCGAAGGGTCTTGCTGCTTTGCCGATCAATAACTCTAATGGACTTGATTTTGTCACACGATTGGTAGTGCAATTCAAAGCCAATTGTATTTCACCAATCGCATCTTGCCACGTGCGGCCGGTCGTTTCCACTGTAGTGAACATGTTTTTCAAAGTACCCATAACACGCTCCACCTGCCCGTTAGCTCTACTGGCACCGGTTGCTATCAAGTGTAGTTTAATTTGTTTTTCACTACAAAAATCTTTGAACTCTTTACCAGTAAAGCATCTACCTTGATCCGCTATTACTCGGCAAGGACTCCCGAACAAGAATATAGCTGACTTGAGTGCTTTAATAGTACTAAAGGAATCCAACTTACGCGTATGGTGCAAAAATACAAATTTAGTAAAAGCATCAATCAAAACAATAACATATTCTTTCAAGTCACTCTTTCCACTTAACTTGCCCGTAATATCCATGTGAACCGTATGCCAAGGTATGCTGATTTTAGGTATAGGATATAGTTCAGCTTGCACTTTACCTGAACTCGTCTTGGAAACCTGACAAGCATGACAGTTCTCCACGAATTTACGAACATATTTCGCCATTCCTTCAAACCAGTAATACTCATACAGCTTTTCAAGCGTTTTATCCCAACCTAAATGCATAATTGACTGGTGCACATGATTAATTACGGACCATCTAAAACCTCTTGGGACAATAGGCAAACTGAGAGTCCTGCCTTTTCTTTGTATTTTGCGGTAAAGGGTACCAGACCGTAATTCGTACGTACTTGCAATATCCTCCGCGAGTTCATCATTTTGTAACTTAGTAACAATTTCCGAAATTTGAGGATCGCGACGCTGTTCCGCTAACAACCATCCTTTAGAAATTTCAGTCAGATTAATTTCCTTTTCTTTAATTTTGTTAATTTCTACACGATCAATATCTATAGGATTCCGCGAAAAGAAATCTACATGAGCCATTCGTTTTCCTTCCCGATACATAATATTAAAATTAAAGGTTTGTAAATACGCCCACCACCTGTGAACCCTGTCATTTAAATTTACTTTATTGCTGGACGCCTTCAAAGAATTACAATCCGTTACAACAAGGAACTCTCGTCCATGCAAATAGTGTCGGAAATGTTTAATAGCGTTAACTACTGCTAACGTCTCCAACTCATACGAATGATATCTGGATTCAACAGGACTAGTTCTTTTGCTATAATATTCCACTACTCTGTTTTTCCCTTCAACTTTCTGCATCAAAATAGCCCCGTATCCATCCATACTGGCATCGGTATGTAATTCTATAGGATATTTAGGATCAAATATCATCAACACTGGTTCATCGGTGAGAATTGATATTATTCTTTGTCTTATCTTTTCGTGCCTATCTGTCCAGCTTATATTTTTATTACTAGAAGTAAGTGCATATAAAGGCTTCATTATTTGTGAGAATTTTGGAACAAATTTTCGAAAATAAGAAGCCAAACCAATAAACTGCCTGAGCTGCGTAACGGTCGTCGGTGCGGATAAAGAACTCAAGGCTTGTATTTTACCCGGGTTGGGGCGAACTTCACCGTTGTGAATAACATAACCCAAATAGAGAACCGAAGTTTTTAGAAAAGAGCATTTAGAGAAATTAAAAGAAAATCCAGCGTTCACAAGGGTGTTCAATACGATATCTAATCTTTCTAAAGCCTGGTCAACTGAATCAGCGGTAATTAGTACATCATCCAAATATACAACTACGTACGAATAAGCAAGATCTCCTAAGGCCTTAAAAATTGCTCTCTGAAAGACGGA
This sequence comes from Bombus flavifrons, assembly GCF_040668555.2. NCBI lineage: Eukaryota > Metazoa > Arthropoda > Insecta > Hymenoptera > Apidae > Bombus > Bombus flavifrons. Next base: position 23,386 of record NW_027185011.1, read on the forward strand.
CGGTGCATTTTTCAACCCAAACGGCATTGTTATGTATTCGTATTGCCCGTCTGGAGTAACAAACGCTGTATACTCCGTGGAATTTGGATGAATAGGAATTTGATGAAACCCACTAGCCATATCCAAGGAAATAAAGTACTTAGCTTTCTGCAATCTCGCGATTTGATCCGCTATTAGAGGTAAAGGAAACCGATCCGCAACCGTGTTTTTATTTAATTCTCTGTAATCCACGCAATATTTACATCAAAACCCTGGCTCAAAATTTCACGACCAATCATTATATCATATTTTAAGTGACTATCAGCAAGAACATGAAAAATTATCTCCAATGTAAATCCATTAATACATACTAAAGACAAAATTTGCGAAGTACATTTAACACAGGTATTTCCTATTCCACGCATCATTACTGTATTAGTCTTTCTTTTACCGGAAAATTTCAATGCCACGGATTCTTTAATTAACGAACACTCAGCCCCTGAGTCGAAGTAAAATGGATACGACTCACCCAGATGAATTAATTTACCAATGGAAGCTTCCGTTACAGAGAAATCAACCCGTTTCTCGTTTTTGGAGTTACTGCCTCCTTTAGGTGTACTGCCGTTATTTTTCCCTTTCCACAACATTGGGCAACTGGGCGCAATATGACCCTCCTCTCGACACTTGAAACATACCACCTTCGATGTAGCGGCTGATTGACTTTCGTTCGGGTTCCTCTGTTTCCCAAATTTTATCCTTTTTTGACACTCCATCACTTTATGTCCGAGGTTACCACAGTAATGACACTTAATCCGGTAATCCGGCGGCTTATGACGTTTAGCTTCAGGACCCGTAGAAAAGTTGTCCGTAACAATCACCGGCCTCTTCTTTGCGTAAGAGAAAGCTCTCATTTCACTTAGAAATTGATCCTCAGTCTTAATATCACTTGTAAGTGCAACCCGTTCAAAACGCTGATCTTGCGTAGCCAATTGGAAAAGAACAGTAGCGTTGATCACCTCAGCCATAGTTAAATTTTCCCATCTTGCCTTCAAGAAGGAACGGAGACGTATACCAAAAGCTCCCATAGTTTCATCTTTCAGTGGTTTTTCATGAGACATCTTCATTAGCGCTGAGGTAGCTGTTTCTTTACCACCAAAACGCGCAGTGAAAAGGTCTTTAAATTTTGTCCAAGTAATATCTCTACCAACCAATACTTGCGTTAGCCATTGCGCTGCTGTACCTTCTAGAGCACAACTCAAAGCAGAATATAACACACTGCCTTGCAAGGGATTTTCTTCCATAATCAGATTTACTACTGCACACCATGCAGCTGGGTCAGAACCTGCGATTTCTGGGTTAAAACGCGGAAGCGATAGATTCTTCTTTTCCGCACCCTGTTCTGTCACAAGCGTTCGTATTAACTCACGCATGATTGTTATATGCTCTCGCATGGACAAAAACGGCTCTGATCCCACTTCTGATGTCGGGTTAATCGGGTTTATTGGGTTGGTCCTGGTTCTTGGGGCGCCTTGCGTTTCTTCATTAGGATTAGCCATTATAGTTGTTCAAAGGTTTATATTTACAGTAATATGTACAGAAGTTGATTAAACAAGATTTAACTTTATAACGTAAAGTCACTCTTAAATAAACAATGTTCTCGGGTTTAACGAATCCACGGTCAACGGGACAACTTTTTTGAACATTTAATTTTAAGCTTTCTTTAAAAGACGTTTGCTATGACGTTCGGTATCTTTTAGACTGCTCGTTTTTCGTTGTGTATCAACTCTCCAAGGTGATCATACAAATAGAAGACTGACACGATCACACTTGTCAATTGCATATTGATCAGGGTTATCAACAAAATTCCAGGCACCGTTACTAAGCTCGCGTAGAGCCGTTATTGCTCCCGCCTCGGGACTTGTTAATACAAAGTGTGTCCCTCAACATTAGTACTTCTACGTTCATCCCGAGACCGTGGCTACGTTCGGTGACCGGCAGTGTCACCTCAACCTCAAGTCCACTGTTATAATACTATATTGAACAGGTTAAACAAACAGTTTAACCGAAAGTATTGGGAATCTTCCCAAAATTCCAAAAGAAAGGCCCGCTATCCCTACATCTCCGACATATATAACGTTATACGTTATATGGTGATACTATATAACGTTATACGTTATAACGTAATACTATTTAACGTTCTACGTCATAACGTAATACTATATAACGTTATACGTTATAACGTAATACTATATAACGTTATACATTATAACGTAATACTATATAACGTTATACGTTATAACGTAATACTATATAACGTTATACGTTATATGGTAATACTATATAACGTTATACGTTATATGGTAATACTATATAATGTTATACGTTATAACGTAATACTATATAAAGTTATACGTTATAACGTAATACTATATAACGTTATACGTTACATGGTGATACTATATATCGTTATACGTTATAACGTAATACTATACAACGTTATACGTTATAACGTAATACTATATAACGTTATACGTTATATGGTTATACTATATAACGTTATACGTTATAACGTAATACTGTATAACGTTATACGTCATAACGTAATACTATATAACGTTATACGTTATAACGTAATACTATATAACGTTATACGTTATATGGTAAAACTATATAACGTTCTACGTTATAACGTAATACAATATAACGTTATACGTTATAACGTAATACTACATAACATTATACGTTATAACGTAATACTATATAACGTTATACGTTATATGGTAATACTATATAATGTTATACGTTATAACGTAATACTATATAAAGTTATACGTTATAACGTAATACTATATAACGTTATACGTTACATGGTGATACTATATATCGTTAAAAGTTATAACGTAATACTATATAACGTTATACGTTATATGGTAATACTATATAATGTTATACGTTATAACGTAATACTATATAAAGTTATACGTTATAACGTAATACTATATAACGTTATACGTTACATGGTGATACTATATATCGTTATACGTTATAACGTAATACTATATAGCGTTATACGTTATAACGTAATACTATATAACGTTATACGTTATAACGTAATACTATATAACGTTATACGTTATATGGTAATAATATACAACGTTATACGTTATAACGTAATACTATATAACGTTATACGTTATAACGTAATACTATATAACGTTATACGTCATAACGTAATACTATATAAAGTTATACGTCATAACGTAATACTATATAATGTTATACGTTATAACGTAATACTATATAACGTTATACGTTCTATGGTGATACTATATAACGTTATAACGTAATACTATATAACGTTATACGTTATATGGTAATACTATATAACGTTGTACGTCATAACGTAATACTATATAACGTTATACGTTATAACGTAATACTATATAACGTTATACGTCATAACGCAATACTATATAACGTTATGCGTTATAACGTATTACTATATAACGTTATTCGTTATAACGTAATACTATATAAAGTTATACGTTATAACGTAATACTATATAACGTTATACGTTACATGGTGATACTATATATCGTTATACGTTATAACGTAATACTATATAACGTTATACGTTATAACGTAATACTATATAACGTTATACGTTATAACGTAATACTATATAACGTTCTACGTTATAACGTAATACTATATAACGTTATACGTTTTATGGTGATACTATATAACGTTATACGTCATAACGTAATAGTATATAACGTTATACGCTACATGGTGATACTATATAACGTTATACGTCATAACGTAATACTATATAACGTTATACGTTATAACGTAATACTATATAACGTTATACATTATAACGTAATACTATATAACGTTATACGTTATAACGTAATACTATATAACGTTATACGTTATATGGTAATACTATATAACGTTATACGTTATATGGTAATACTATATAATGTTATACGTTATAACGTAATACTATATAAAGTTATACGTTATAACGTAATACTATATAACGTTATACGTTACATGGTGATACTATATATCGTTATACGTTATAACGTAATACTATACAACGTTATACGTTATAACGTAATACTATATAACGTTATACGTTATATGGTTATACTATATAACGTTATACGTTATAACGTAATACTGTATAACGTTATACGTCATAACGTAATACTATATAACGTTATACGTTATAACGTAATACTATATAACGTTATACGTTATATGGTAAAAATTTATAACGTTCTACGTTATAACGTAATACTATATAACGTTATACGTTATAACGTAATACTATATAACATTATACGTTATAACGTAATACTATATAACGTTATACGTTATATGGTAATACTATATAATGTTATACGTTATAACGTAATACTATATAAAGTTATACGTTATAACGTAATACTATATAACGTTATACGTTACATGGTGATACTATATATCGTTAAAAGTTATAACGTAATACTATATAACGTTATACGTTATATGGTAATACTATATAATGTTATACGTTATAACGTAATACTATATAAAGTTATACGTTATAACGTAATACTATATAACGTTATACGTTACATGGTGATACTATATATCGTTATACGTTATAACGTAATACTATATAACGTTATACGTTATAACGTAATACTATATAACGTTATACGTTATATGGGTATACTATATAACGTTATACGTTATAACGTAATACTGTATAACGTTATACGTCATAACGTAATACTATATAACGTTATACGTTATAACGTAATACTATATAACGTTATACGTTATATGGTAATACTATATAACGTTCTACGTTATAACGTAATACTATATAAAGTTATACGTTATAACGTAATACTATATAACGTTATACGTTACATGGTGATACTATATATCGTTATACGTTATAACGTAATACTATATAACGTTATACGTTATATGGTGATACTATATAACGTTATACGTTATAACGTAATACTATTTAACGTTCTACGTTATAACGTAATACTATATAACGTTATACGTTATATGGTAACACTCTATAACGTTATACGTTATAACGTAATACTATATAACGTTATTCGTTATAACGTAATACTATATAAAGTTATACGTTATAACGTAATACTATATAACGTTATACGTTATAACGTAATACTATATAACGTTCTACGTTATATCGTAATACTATATAACGTTATACGTTATATGGTGATACTATATAACGTTATACGTTATAACGTAATACTATATAACGTTATACGTCATAACGTAATAGTATATAACGTTATACGTTACATGGTGATACTATATAACGTTATACGTCATAACGTAATAGTATATAACGTTATACGTTACATGGTGATACTATATAACGTTATACGTCATAACGTAATACTATATAAAGTTATACGTTATAACGTAATACTATATAACGTTATACGTTATAACGTAATACTATATAACGTTATACGTTATATGGTGATACTATATAACGTTATACGTTATATGGTAATACTATATAACGTTATACGTTATAACGTAATACTATATAAAGTTATACGTTATAACGTAATACTATATAACGCTATACGTTACATGGTGATACTATATATCGTTATACGTTATAACGTAATACTATATAACGTTATACGTTATAACGTAATACTATATAACGTTATACGTTATATGGTGATACTACATAACGTTATACGTTATAACGTAATACTATATAACGTTATACGTCATAACGTAATAGTATATAACATTATACGTTATAACGTAATACTATATAACGTTATACGTTAGATGGTAATACTATATAACGTTATACGCTATAACGTAATACTATATAACGTTATACGTTATATGGTGATACTATATAACGTTATACGTTATAACGTAATACTGTATAACGTTATACGTCATAACGTAATACTATATAACGTTATACGTTATAACGTAATACTATATAACGTTATACGTTATATGGTGATACTATATAACGTTATACGTTATATGGTGATACTATATAACGTTATACGTTATAACGTAATACTATTTAACGTTCTACGTCATAACGTAATACTATATAATGTTATACGTTATAACGTAATACTATATAACGTTATACGTTCTATGGTGATACTATATAACGTTATAACGTAATACTATATAACGTTATACGTTATATGGTAATACTATATAACGTTGTACGTCATAACGTAATACTATATAACGTTATACGTTATATGGTGATACTATATAACGTTATACGTTATAACGTAATACTATTTAACGTTCTACGTCATAACGTAATACTATATAACGTTATACGTTATAACGTAATACTATATAACGTTATACGTTATATGGTGATACTATATAACGTTATACGTTATATGGTGATACTATATAACGTTATACGTTATAACGTAATACTATTTAACGTTCTACGTCATAACGTAATACTATATAATGTTATACGTTATAACGTAATACTATATAACGTTATACGTTATAACGTAATACTATATAACGTTATACGTTATATGGTGATACTATATAACGTTATAACGTAATACTATATAACGTTATACGTTATATGGTAATACTATATAACGTTATACGTTATAACGTAATACTATATAAAGTTATACGTTATAACGTAATACTATATAACGTTATACGTTATATGGTTATACTATATAACGTTATACGTTATAACGTAATACTCTATAACGTTATACGTCATAACGTAATACTATATAACGTTATACGTTATAACGTAATACTATATAACGTTATACGTTATATGGTGATACTATATAACGTTATACGTTATAACGTAATACTGTATAACGTTATACGTCATAACGTAATACTATATAACGTTATACGTTATAACGTAATACTATATAACGTTATACGTTATATGGTAATACTATACAACGTTATACGTTGTAACGTAATACTATATAACGTTATACGTTATAACATAATACTATATAACGTTATACGTTATAACGTAATACTATATAAAGTTATACGTTATAACGTAATACTATATAACGCTATACGTTACATGGTGATACTATATATCGTTATACGTTATAACGTAATACTATATAACGTTATACGTTATAACGTAATACTATATAACGTTATACGTTATATGGTAATACTATATAATGTTATACGTTATAACGTAATACTATATAAAGTTATACGTTATAACGTAATACTATATAACGTTATACGTTACATGGTGATACTATATATCGTTATACATTATAACGTAATACTATATAACGTTATACGTTATATGGTGATACTATATAACGTTATACGTTATAACGTAATACTATTTAACGTTCTACGTCATAACGTAATACTATATAACGTTATACGTTATAACGTAATACTATATAACGTTATACGTTATAACGTAATACTATATAACGTTATACGTTATAACGTAAGACTATATAACGTTATACGTTATATGGTAATACTATATAACGTTATACGTTATATGGTAATACTATATAATGTTATACGTTATAACGTAATACTATATAAAGTTATACGTTATAACGTAATACTATATAACGTTATACGTTACATGGTGATACTATATATCGTTATACGTTATAACGTAATACTATATAACGTTATACGTTATAACGTAATACTATATAACGTTATACGTTATATGGTGATAGTATATAACGTTATACGTTATAACGTAATACTATATAAAGTTATACGTTATAACGTAATACTATATAACGTTATACGCTATAACGTAATACTATATAAAGTTATACGTTATAACGTAATACTATATAACGTTATACGTTATATGGTTATACTATATAACGTTATACGTTATAACGTAATACTCTATAACGTTATACGTCATAACGTAATACTATATAACGTTATACGTTATAACGTAATACTATATAACGTTATACGTTATATGGTGATACTATATAACGTTATACGTTATAACGTAATACTGTATAACGTTATACGTCATAACGTAATACTATATAACGTTATACGTTATAACGTAATACTATATAACGTTATACGTTATATGGTAATACTATACAACGTTATACGTTGTAACGTAATACTATATAACGTTATACGTTATAACATAATACTATATAACGTTATACGTTATAACGTAATACTATATAAAGTTATACGTTATAACGTAATACTATATAACGCTATACGTTACATGGTGATACTATATATCGTTATACGTTATAACGTAATACTATATAACGTTATACGTTATAACGTAATACTATATAACGTTATACGTTATATGGTAATACTATATAATGTTATACGTTATAACGTAATACTATATAAAGTTATACGTTATAACGTAATACTATATAACGTTATACGTTACATGGTGATACTATATATCGTTATACATTATAACGTAATACTATATAACGTTATACGTTATATGGTGATACTATATAACGTTATACGTTATAACGTAATACTATTTAACGTTCTACGTCATAACGTAATACTATATAACGTTATACGTTATAACGTAATACTATATAACGTTATACGTTATAACGTAATACTATATAACGTTATACGTTATAACGTAAGACTATATAACGTTATACGTTATATGGTAATACTATATAACGTTATACGTTATATGGTAATACTATATAATGTTATACGTTATAACGTAATACTATATAAAGTTATACGTTATAACGTAATACTATATAACGTTATACGTTACATGGTGATACTATATATCGTTATACGTTATAACGTAATACTATATAACGTTATACGTTATAACGTAATACTATATAACGTTATACGTTATATGGTGATAGTATATAACGTTATACGTTATAACGTAATACTATTTAACGTTCTACGTTATAACGTAATACTATATAACGTTATACGTTATATGGTAACACTCTATAACGTTATACGTTATAACGTAATACTATATAACGTTATTCGTTATAACGTAATACTATATAAAGTTATACGTTATAACGTAATACTATATAACGTTATACGCTATAACGTAATACTATATAACGTTCTACGTTATAACGTAATACTATATAACGTTATACGTTATATGGTGATACTATATAACGTTATACGTTATAACGTAATACTATATAACGTTATACGTCATAACGTAATAGTATATAACGTTATACGTTACATGGTGATACTATATAACGTTATACGTCATAACGTAATACTATATAAAGTTATACGTTATAACGTAATACTATATAACGTTATACGTTATAACGTAATACTATATAACGTTATACGTTATATGGTGATACTATATAACGTTATACGTTATATGGTAATACTATATAACGTTATACGTTATAACGTAATACTATATAAAGTTATACGTTATAACGTAATACTATATAACGCTATACGTTACATGGTGATACTATATATCGTTATACGTTATAACGTAATACTATATAACGTTATACGTTATAACGTAATACTATATAACGTTATACGTTATATGGTGATACTATATAACGTTATACGTTATAACGTAATACTGTATAACGTTATACGTCATAACGTAATAGTATATAACATTATACGTTATAACGTAATACTATATAACGTTATACGTTAGATGGTAATACTATATAACGTTATACGTTATAACGTAATAATATATAACGTTATACGTTATAACGTAATACTATATAACGTTATACGTTATAACGTAATACTATATAACGTTATACGTTCTATGGTGATACTATATAACGTTATAACGTAATACTATATAACGTTATACGTTATAACGTAATACTATATAACGTTATACGTTATATGGTAAAACTATATAACGTTCTACGTTATAACGTAATACAATATAACGTTATACGTTATAACGTAATACTACATAACATTATACGTTATAACGTAATACTATATAACGTTATACGTTATATGGTAATACTATATAATGTTATACGTTATAACGTAATACTATATAAAGTTATACGTTATAACGTAATACTATATAACGTTATACGTTACATGGTGATACTATATATCGTTAAAAGTTATAACGTAATACTATATAACGTTATACGTTATATGGTAATACTATATAATGTTATACGTTATAACGTAATACTATATAAAGTTATACGTTATAACGTAATACTATATAACGTTATACGTTACATGGTGATACTATATATCGTTATACGTTATAACGTAATACTATATAGCGTTATACGTTATAACGTAATACTATATAACGTTATACGTTATAACGTAATACTATATAACGTTATACGTTATATGGTAATAATATACAACGTTATACGTTATAACGTAATACTATATAACGTTATACGTTATAACGTAATACTATATAACGTTATACGTCATAACGTAATACTATATAAAGTTATACGTCATAACGTAATACTATATAATGTTATACGTTATAACGTAATACTATATAACGTTATACGTTCTATGGTGATACTATATAACGTTATAACGTAATACTATATAACGTTATACGTTATATGGTAATACTATATAACGTTGTACGTCATAACGTAATACTATATAACGTTATACGTTATAACGTAATACTATATAACGTTATACGTCATAACGCAATACTATATAACGTTATGCGTTATAACGTATTACTATATAACGTTATTCGTTATAACGTAATACTATATAAAGTTATACGTTATAACGTAATACTATATAACGTTATACGTTACATGGTGATACTATATATCGTTATACGTTATAACGTAATACTATATAACGTTATACGTTATAACGTAAGACTATATAACGTTATACGTTATAACGTAATACTATATAACGTTCTACGTTATAACGTAATACTATATAACGTTATACGTTTTATGGTGATACTATATAACGTTATACGTCATAACGTAATAGTATATAACGTTATACGCTACATGGTGATACTATATAACGTTATACGTCATAACGTAATACTATATAACGTTATACGTCATAACGTAATACTATATAACGTTATACGTTATAACGTAATACTATATAACGTTATACGTTATAACGTAATACTGTATAACGTTATACGTTATATGGTGATACTATATAACGTTATACGTTATATGGTGATACTATATAACGTTATACGTTATATGGTGATACTATATAACGTTATACGTTATATGGTAATACTATATAACGTTATACGTTATAACGTAATACTATATAAAGTTATACGTTATAACGTAATACTATATAACGTTATACGTTATATGGTTATACTATATAACGTTATACGTTATAACGTAATACTGCATAACGTTATACGTCATAACGTAATACTATATAACGTTATACGTTATAACGTAATACTATATAACGTTATACGTTATATGGTGATACTATATAACGTTATACGTTATAACGTAATACTGTATAACGTTATACGTCATAACGTAATACTATATAACGTTATACGTTATAACGTAATACTATATAACGTTATACGTTATATGTTAATACTATACAACGTTATACGTTGTAACGTAATACTATATAACGTTATACGTTATAACGTAATACTATATAACGTTATACGTTATAACGTAATACTATATAAAGTTATACGTTATAACGTAATACTATATAACGCTATACGTTACATGGTGATACTATATATCGTTATACGTTATAACGTAATACTATATAACGTTATACGTTATAACGTAATACTATATAACGTTATACGTTATATGGTAATACTATATAATGTTATACGTTATAACGTAATACTATATAAAGTTATACGTTATAACGTAATACTATATAACGTTATACGTTACACGGTGATACTATATATCGTTATACATTATAACGTAATACTATATAACGTTATACGTTATATGGTGATACTATATAACGTTATACGTTATAACGTAATACTATTTAACGTTCTACGTCATAACGTAATACTATATAACGTTATACGTTATAACGTAATACTATATAACGTTATACGTTATAACGTAATACTATATAAAGTTATACGTTATAACGTAATACTATATAACGTTATACGTTACATGGTGATACTATATATCGTTATACGTTATAACGTAATACTATACAACGTTATACGTTATAACGTAATACTATATAACGTTATACGTTATATGGTTATACTATATAACGTTATACGTTATAACGTAATACTGTATAACGTTATACGTCATAACGTAATACTATATAACGTTATACGTTATAACGTAATACTATATAACGTTATACGTTATATGGTAAAACTATATAACGTTCTACGTTATAACGTAATACTATATAACGTTATACGTTATAACGTAATACTATATAACATTATACGTTATAACGTAATACTATATAACGTTATACGTTATATGGTAATACTATATAATGTTATACGTTATAACGTAATACTATATAAAGTTATACGTTATAACGTAATACTATATAACGTTATACGTTACATGGTGATACTATATATCGTTAAAAGTTATAACGTAATACTATATAACGTTATACGTTATATGGTAATACTATATAATGTTATACGTTATAACGTAATACTATATAAAGTTATACGTTATAACGTAATACTATATAACGTTATACGTTACATGGTGATACTATATATCGTTATACGTTATAACGTAATACTATATAACGTTATACGTTATAACGTAATACTATATAACGTTATACGTTATATGGTTATACTATATAACGTTATACGTTATAACGTAATACTGTATAACGTTATACGTCATAACGTAATACTATATAACGTTATACGTTATAACGTAATACTATATAACGTTATACGTTATATGGTAATACTATATAACGTTCTACGTTATAACGTAATACTATATAAAGTTATACGTTATAACGTAATACTATATAACGTTATACGTTACATGGTGATACTATATATCGTTATACGTTATAACGTAATACTATATAGCGTTATACGTTATAACGTAATACTATATAACGTTATACGTTATAACGTAATACTATATAACGTTATACGTTATATGGTAATAATATACAACGTTATACGTTATAACGTAATACTATATAACGTTATACGTTATAACGTAATACTATATAACGTTATACGTCATAACGTAATACTATATAAAGTTATACGTCATAACGTAATACTATATAATGTTATACGTTATAACGTAATACTATATAACGTTATACGTTCTATGGTGATACTATATAACGTTATAACGTAATACTATATAACGTTATACGTTATATGGTAATACTATATAACGTTGTACGTCATAACGTAATACTATATAACGTTATACGTTATAACGTAATACTATATAACGTTATACGTCATAACGCAATACTATATAACGTTATGCGTTATAACGTATTACTATATAACGTTATTCGTTATAACGTAATACTATATAAAGTTATACGTTATAACGTAATACTATATAACGTTATACGTTACATGGTGATACTATATATCGTTATACGTTATAACGTAATACTATATAACGTTATACGTTATAACGTAATACTATATAACGTTATACGTTATAACGTAATACTATATAACGTTCTACGTTATAACGTAATACTATATAACGTTATACGTTTTATGGTGATACTATATAACGTTATACGTCATAACGTAATAGTATATAACGTTATACGCTACATGGTGATACTATATAACGTTATACGTCATAACGTAATACTATATAACGTTATACGTCATAACGTAATACTATATAACGTTATACGTTATAACGTAATACTATATAACGTTATACGTTATAACGTAATACTATATAACGTTATACGTTATATGGTGATACTATATAACGTTATACGTTATATGGTGATACTATATAACGTTATACGTTATATGGTAATACTATATAACGTTATACGTTATAACGTAATACTATATAAAGTTATACGTTATAACGTAATACTATATAACGTTATACGTTATATGGTTATACTATATAACGTTATACGTTATAACGTAATACTGTATAACGTTATACGTCATAACGTAATACTATATAACGTTATACGTTATAACGTAATACTATATAACGTTATACGTTATATGGTGATACTATATAACGTTATACGTTATAACGTAATACTGTATAACGTTATACGTCATAACGTAATACTATATAACGTTATACGTTATAACGTAATACTATATAACGTTATACGTTATATGTTAATACTATACAACGTTATACGTTGTAACGTAATACTATATAACGTTATACGTTATAACGTAATACTATATAACGTTATACGTTATAACGTAATACTATATAAAGTTATACGTTATAACGTAATACTATATAACGCTATACGTTACATGGTGATACTATATATCGTTATACGTTATAACGTAATACTATATAACGTTATACGTTATAACGTAATACTATATAACGTTATACGTTATATGGTAATACTATATAATGTTATACGTTATAACGTAATACTATATAAAGTTATACGTTATAACGTAATACTATATAACGTTATACGTTACATGGTGATACTATATATCGTTATACATTATAACGTAATACTATATAACGTTATACGTTATATGGTGATACTATATAACGTTATACGTTATAACGTAATACTATTTAACGTTCTACGTCATAACGTAATACTATATAACGTTATACGTTATAACGTAATACTATATAACGTTATACATTATAACGTAATACTATATAACGTTATACGTTATAACGTAATACTATATAACGTTATACGTTATATGGTAATACTATATAACGTTATACGTTATATGGTAATACTATATAATGTTATACGTTATAACGTAATACTATATAAAGTTATACGTTATAACGTAATACTATATAACGTTATACGTTACATGGTGATACTATATATCGTTATACGTTATAACGTAATACTATACAACGTTATACGTTATAACGTAATACTATATAACGTTATACGTTATATGGTTATACTATATAACGTTATACGTTATAACGTAATACTGTATAACGTTATACGTCATAACGTAATACTATATAACGTTATACGTTATAACGTAATACTATATAACGTTATACGTTATATGGTAAAACTATATAACGTTCTACGTTATAACGTAATACTATATAACGTTATACGTTATAACGTAATACTATATAACATTATACGTTATAACGTAATACTATATAACGTTATACGTTATATGGTAATACTATATAATGTTATACGTTATAACGTAATACTATATAAAGTTATACGTTATAACGTAATACTATATAACGTTATACGTTACATGGTGATACTATATATCGTTAAAAGTTATAACGTAATACTATATAACGTTATACGTTATATGGTAATACTATATAATGTTATACGTTATAACGTAATACTATATAAAGTTATACGTTATAACGTAATACTATATAACGTTATACGTTACATGGTGATACTATATATCGTTATACGTTATAACGTAATACTATATAACGTTATACGTTATAACGTAATACTATATAACGTTGTACGTTATATGGTTATACTATATAACGTTATACGTTATAACGTAATACTGTATAACGTTATACGTCATAACGTAATACTATATAACGTTATACGTTATAACGTAATACTATTTAACGTTCTACGTCATAACGTAATACTATATAACGTTATACGTTATAACGTAATACTATATAACGTTATACATTATAACGTAATACTATATAACGTTATACGTTATAACGTAATACTATATAACGTTATACGTTATATGGTAATACTATATAACGTTATACGTTATATGGTAATACTATATAATGTTATACGTTATAACGTAATACTATATAAAGTTATACGTTATAACGTAATACTATATAACGTTATACGTTACATGGTGATACTATATATCGTTATACGTTATAACGTAATACTATACAACGTTATACGTTATAACGTAATACTATATAACGTTATACGTTATATGGTTATACTATATAACGTTATACGTTATAACGTAATACTGTATAACGTTATACGTCATAACGTAATACTATATAACGTTATACGTTATAACGTAATACTATATAACGTTATACGTTATATGGTAAAACTATATAACGTTCTACGTTATAACGTAATACTATATAACGTTATACGTTATAACGTAATACTATATAACATTATACGTTATAACGTAATACTATATAACGTTATACGTTATATGGTAATACTATATAATGTTATACGTAATAACGTAATACTATATAAAGTTATACGTTATAACGTAATACTATATAACGTTATACGTTACATGGTGATACTATATATCGTTAAAAGTTATAACGTAATACTATATAACGTTATACGTTATATGGTAATACTATATAATGTTATACGTTATAACGTAATACTATATAAAGTTATACGTTATAACGTAATACTATATAACGTTATACGTTACATGGTGATACTATATATCGTTATACGTTATAACGTAATACTATATAACGTTATACGTTATAACGTAATACTATATAACGTTATACGTTATATGGTTATACTATATAACGTTATACGTTATAACGTAATACTGTATAACGTTATACGTCATAACGTAATACTATATAACGTTATACGTTATAACGTAATACTATATAACGTTATACGTTATATGGTAATACTATATAACGTTCTACGTTATAACGTAATACTATATAAAGTTATACGTTATAACGTAATACTATATAACGTTATACGTTACATGGTGATACTATATATCGTTATACGTTATAACGTAATACTATATAACGTTATACGTTATATGGTGATACTATATAACGTTATACGTTATAACGTAATACTATTTAACGTTCTACGTTATAACGTAATACTATATAACGTTATACGTTATATGGTAACACTCTATAACGTTATACGTTATAACGTAATACTATATAACGTTATTCGTTATAACGTAATACTATATAAAGTTATACGTTATAACGTAATACTATATAACGTTATACGTTATAACGTAATACTATATAACGTTCTACGTTATATCGTAATACTATATAACGATATACGTTATATGGTGATACTATATAACGTTATACGTTATAACGTAATACTATATAACGTTATACGTCATAACGTAATAGTATATAACGTTATACGTTACATGGTGATACTATATAACGTTATACGTCATAACGTAATAGTATATAACGTTATACGTTAGATGGTGATACTATATAACGTTATACGTCATAACGTAATACTATATAAAGTTATACGTTATAACGTAATACTATATAACGTTATACGTTATATGGTGATACTATATAACGTTATACGTTATATGGTAATACTATATAACGTTATACGTTATAACGTAATACTATATAAAGTTATACGTTATAACGTAATACTATATAACGCTATACGTTACATGGTGATACTATATATCGTTATACGTTATAACGTAATACTATATAACGTTATACGTTATAACGTAATACTATATAACGTTATACGTTATATGGTGATACTACATAACGTTATACGTTATAACGTAATACTATATAACGTTATACGTCATAACGTAATAGTATATAACATTATACGTTATAACGTAATACTATATAACGTTATACGTTAGATGGTAATACTATATAACGTTATACGCTATAACGTAATACTATATAACGTTATACGTTATATGGTGATACTATATAACGTTATACGTTATAACGTAATACTGTATAACGTTATACGTCATAACGTAATACTATATAACGTTATACGTTATAACGTAATACTATATAACGTTATACGTTATATGGTAATACTATACAACGTTATACGTTATAGCGTAATACTATATAACGTTATACGTTATAACGTAATACTATATAACGTTATACGTCATAACGTAATACTATATAAAGTTATACGTCATAACGTAATACTATATAATGTTATACATTATAACGTAATACTATATAACGTTATACGTTCTATGGTGATACTATATAACGTTATAACGTAATACTATATAACGTTATACGTTATATGGTAATACTATATAACGTTGTACGTCATAACGTAATACTATATAACGTTATACGTTATATGGTGATACTATATAACGTTATACGTTATAACGTAATACTATTTAACGTTCTACGTCATAACGTAATACTATATAACGTTATACGTTATAACGTAATACTATATAACGTTATACGTTATATGGTGATACTATATAACGTTATACGTTATATGGTGATACTATATAACGTTATACGTTATAACGTAATACTATTTAACGTTCTACGTCATAACGTAATACTATATAACGTTATACGTTATAACGTAATACTATATAACGTTATACGTTATAACGTAATACTATATAACGTTATACGTTATATGGTGATACTATATAACGTTATAACGTAATACTATATAACGTTATACGTTATATGGTAATACTATATAACGTTATACGTTATAACGTAATACTATATAAAGTTATACGTTATAACGTAATACTATATAACGTTATACGTTATATGGTTATACTATATAACGTTATACGTTATAACGTAATACTCTATAACGTTATACGTCATAACGTAATACTATATAACGTTATACGTTATAACGTAATACTATATAACGTTATACGTTATATGGTGATACTATATAACGTTATACGTTATAACGTAATACTGTATAACGTTATACGTCATAACGTAATACTATATAACGTTATACGTTATAACGTAATACTATATAACGTTATACGTTATATGGTAATACTATACAACGTTATACGTTGTAACGTAATACTATATAACGTTATACGTTATAACATAATACTATATAACGTTATACGTTATAACGTAATACTATATAAAGTTATACGTTATAACGTAATACTATATAACGCTATACGTTACATGGTGATACTATATATCGTTATACGTTATAACGTAATACTATATAACGTTATACGTTATAACGTAATACTATATAACGTTATACGTTATATGGTAATACTATATAATGTTATACGTTATAACGTAATACTATATAAAGTTATACGTTATAACGTAATACTATATAACGTTATACGTTACATGGTGATACTATATATCGTTATACATTATAACGTAATACTATATAACGTTATACGTTATATGGTGATACTATATAACGTTATACGTTATAACGTAATACTATTTAACGTTCTACGTCATAACGTAATACTATATAACGTTATACGTTATAACGTAATACTATATAACGTTATACGTTATAACGTAATACTATATAACGTTATACGTTATAACGTAAGACTATATAACGTTATACGTTATATGGTAATACTATATAACGTTATACGTTATATGGTAATACTATATAATGTTATACGTTATAACGTAATACTATATAAAGTTATACGTTATAACGTAATACTATATAACGTTATACGTTACATGGTGATACTATATATCGTTATACGTTATAACGTAATACTATATAACGTTATACGTTATAACGTAATACTATATAACGTTATACGTTATATGGTGATACTATATAACGTTATACGTTATAACGTAATACTATTTAACGTTCTACGTTATAACGTAATACTATATAACGTTATACGTTATATGGTAACACTCTATAACGTTATACGTTATAACGTAATACTATATAACGTTATTCGTTATAACGTAATACTATATAAAGTTATACGTTATAACGTAATACTATATAACGTTATACGCTATAACGTAATACTATATAACGTTCTACGTTATAACGTAATACTATATAACGTTATACGTTATATGGTGATACTATATAACGTTATACGTTATAACGTAATACTATATAACGTTATACGTCATAACGTAATAGTATATAACGTTATACGTTACATGGTGATACTATATAACGTTATACGTCATAACGTAATACTATATAAAGTTATACGTTATAACGTAATACTATATAACGTTATACGTTATAACGTAATACTATATAACGTTATACGTTATATGGTGATACTATATAACGTTATACGTTATATGGTAATACTATATAACGTTATACGTTATAACGTAATACTATATAAAGTTATACGTTATAACGTAATACTATATAACGCTATACGTTACATGGTGATACTATATATCGTTATACGTTATAACGTAATACTATATAACGTTATACGTTATAACGTAATACTATATAACGTTATACGTTATATGGTGATACTATATAACGTTATACGTTATAACGTAATACTATATAACGTTATACGTCATAACGTAATAGTATATAACATTATACGTTATAACGTAATACTATATAACGTTATACGTTAGATGGTAATACTATATAACGTTATACGTTATAACGTAATACTATATAACGTTATACGTTATAACGTAATACTATATAACGTTATACGTTATAACGTAATACTATATAACGTTATACGTTCTATGGTGATACTATATAACGTTATAACGTAATACTATATAACGTTATACGTTATATGGTAATACTATATAACGTTCTACGTTATAACGTAATACTATATAAAGTTACACGTTATAACGTAATACTATATAACGTTATACGTTACATGGTGATACTATATATCGTTATACGTTATAACGTAATACTATATAACGTTATACGTTATATGGTGATACTATATAACGTTATACGTTATAACGTAATACTATTTAACGTT
>NW_027185012.1:0-44197 GCF_040668555.2 Bombus flavifrons
AACGTTATGTAGTATTACGTTATAACGTATAGCGTTATATAGTATTACGTTATGACGTATAACGTTATATAGTATTACGTTATACCGTATAACGTTATATAGTATTACGTTATAACGTATAACGTTATATAGTATTACGTTATAACGTTATATAGTATCACCATATAACGTATAACGTTATATAGTATTACGTTATAACGTATAACGTTATATAGTATTACGTTATAACGTATAACGTTATATAGTATTAAGTTATAACGTATAACGTTATATAGTATTACGTTATAACGTTATATAGTATCACCATATAACGTATAACGTTATATAGTATTACGTTATAACGTATAACGTTATATAGTATTACGTTAAAACGTATAACGTTATATAGTATTACGTTATAACGTATAACGTTATAACGTATAACATTATATAGTATTACGTTATAACGTGTAACGTTATATAGTATTACGTTATAACGTATAACGTTATATAGTGTTACGTTATAACGTATAACGTTATATAGTATTACGTTATAACGTATAACGATATATAGTATTACGTTATAACGTATAACGTTATATAGTATTACGTTATGACGTATAACGTTATATAGTATTTACGTTATGACGTATAACGTTATATAGTATTACGTTATACCGTATAACGTTATATAGTATTACGTTATAACGTATAACGTTATATAGTATTACGTTATAACGTTATATAGTATCACCATATAACGTATAACGTTATATAGTATTACGTTATAACGTATAACGTTATATAGTATTACGTTATAACGTATAACGTTATATAGTATTAAGTTATAACGTATAACGTTATATAGTATTACGTTATAACGTTATATAGTATCACCATATAACGTATAACGTTATATAGTATTACGTTATAACGTATAACGTTATATAGTATTACGTTATAACGTATAACGTTATATAGTATTACGTTATAACGTATAACGTTATATAGTATTAAGTTATAACGTATAACGTTATATAGTATTACGTTATAACGTTATATAGTATCACCATATAACGTATAACGTTATATAGTATTACGTTATAACGTATAACGTTATATAGTATTACGTTATAACGTATAACGTTATATAGTATTACGTTATAACGTATAACGTTATATAGTATTGCGTTATAACGTATAACGTTATATAGTGTTACGTTATAACGTATAACGTTATATAGTATTACGTTATAACGTATAACGATATATAGTATTACGTTATAACGTATAACGTTATATAGTATTACGTTATGACGTATAGCGTTATATAGTATTACGTTATGACGTATAACGTTATATAGTATTACGTTATACCGTATAACGTTATATAGTATTACGTTATAACGTATAACGTTATATAGTATTACGTTATAACGTTATATAGTATCACCATATAACGTATAACGTTATATAGTATTACGTTATAACGTATAACGTTATATAGTATTACGTTACAACGTATAACGTTATATAGTATTACGTTATAACGTATAACGTTATATAGTATTACCTTATAACGTATAACGTTATATAGTATTACGTTATAACGTATAACGTTATATAGTATTACGTTATGACGTATAACGTTATATGGTATTACCATATAACGTATAGCGTTATATAGTATTACGTTATAACGTTATATAGCTTCACCATATAACGTATAACGTTATATAGTATTACGTTATAACGTTATATAGCTTCACCATATAACGTATAACGTTATATAGTATTACGTTATAACGTATAACGTTATATAGTATTACGTTATATCGTATAACGTTATAACGTATAACGTTATATAGTATTACGTTATAGCGTATAACGGTATAACGTATAACGTTATATAGTATTACGTTATAACGTATAACATTATATAGTAGTACGTTATAACGTATAACGTTATATAGTATTACGTTATAACGTATAACGTTATATAGTATTACGTTATAACGTTATATAGTATCACCATATAATGTATAACGTTATATAGTATTACGTTATAACGTATAACGTTATATAGTATTACGTTATAACGTATAACGTTATATAGTATTGCGTTATAACGTATAACGTTATATAGTGTTACGTTATAACGTATAACGTTATATAGTATTACGTTATAACGTATAACGATATATAGTATTACGTTATAACGTATAACGTTATATAGTATTACGTTATGACGTATAGCGTTATATAGTATTACGTTATGACGTATAACGTTATATAGTATTACGCTATACCGTATAACGTTATATAGTATTACGTTATAACGTATAACGTTATATAGTATTACGTTATAACGTTATATAGTATCACCATATAACGTATAACGTTATATAGTATTACGTTATAACGTATAACGTTATATAGTATTACGTTATAACGTATAACGTTATATAGTATTACGTTACAACGTATAACGTTATATAGTATTACGTTATAACGTATAACGTTATATAGTATTACGTTATAACGTTATATAGTATCACCATATAACGTATAACGTTATATAGTATTACGTTATAAGGTATAACGTTATATGGTATTACGTTATAACGTATAACGTTATATAGTATTACGTTATAACGTATAACGTTATATAGTATTACGTTATAACGTATAACGTTATATAGTATTACGTTATAACGTATAACGTTATATAGTATCACCATGTAACGTATAACGTTATATAGTATTACGTTATAACGTATAACGTTATATAGTATTACGTTATAACGTATAACGTTATATAGTATTACGTTATAACGTATAACGTTATATAGTATTACGTTATAACGTATAACGTTATATAGTATTGCGTTATAACGTATAACGTTATATAGTGTTACGTTATAACGTATAACGTTATATAGTATTACGTTATAACGTATAACGATATATAGTATTACGTTATAACGTATAACGTTATATAGTATTACGTTATGACGTATAGCGTTATATAGTATTACGTTATGACGTATAACGTTATATAGTATTACGCTATACCGTATAACGTTATATAGTATTACGTTATAACGTATAACGTTATATAGTATTACGTTATAACGTTATATAGTATCACCATATAACGTATAACGTTATATAGTATTACGTTATAACGTATAACGTTATATAGTATTACGTTATAACGTATAACGTTATATAGTATTACGTTACAACGTATAACGTTATATAGTATTACGTTATAACGTATAACGTTATATAGTATTACGTTATAACGTTATATAGTATCACCATATAACGTATAACGTTATATAGTATTACGTTATAACGTATAACGTTATATGGTATTACGTTATAACGTATAACGTTATATAGTATTACGTTATAACGTATAACGTTATATAGTATTACGTTATAACGTATAACGTTATATAGTATTACGTTATAACGTATAACGTTATATAGTATCACCATGTAACGTATAACGTTATATAGTATTACGTTATAACGTATAACGTTATATAGTATTACGTTATAACGTATAACGTTATATAGTATTACGTTATAACGTATAACGTTATATAGTATTACGTTATAACGTATAACGTTATGTAGTATTACGTTATAACGTATAGCGTTATATAGTATTACGTTATGACGTATAACGTTATATAGTATTACGTTATACCGTATAACGTTATATAGTATTACGTTATAACGTATAACGTTATATAGTATTACGTTATAACGTTATATAGTATCACCATATAACGTATAACGTTATATAGTATTACGTTATAACGTATAACGTTATATAGTATTACGTTATAACGTATAACGTTATATAGTATTAAGTTATAACGTATAACGTTATATAGTATTACGTTATAACGTTATATAGTATCACCATATAACGTATAACGTTATATAGTATTACGTTATAACGTATAACGTTATATAGTATTACGTTATAACGTATAACGTTATATAGTATTACGTTATAACGTATAACGTTATAACGTATAACATTATATAGTATTACGTTATAACGTGTAACGTTATATAGTATTACGTTATAACGTATAACGTTATATAGTGTTACGTTATAACGTATAACGTTATATAGTATTACGTTATAACGTATAACGATATATAGTATTACGTTATAACGTATAACGTTATATAGTATTACGTTATGACGTATAACGTTATATAGTATTACGTTATGACGTATAACGTTATATAGTATTACGTTATACCGTATAACGTTATATAGTATTACGTTATAACGTATAACGTTATATAGTATTACGTTATAACGTTATATAGTATCACCATATAACGTATAACGTTATATAGTATTACGTTATAACGTATAACGTTATATAGTATTACGTTATAACGTATAACGTTATATAGTATTAAGTTATAACGTATAACGTTATATAGTATTACGTTATAACGTTATATAGTATCACCATATAACGTATAACGTTATATAGTATTACGTTATAACGTATAACGTTATATAGTATTACGTTATAACGTATAACGTTATATAGTATTACGTTATAACGTATAACGTTATATAGTATTAAGTTATAACGTATAACGTTATATAGTATTACGTTATAACGTTATATAGTATCACCATATAACGTATAACGTTATATAGTATTACGTTATAACGTATAACGTTATATAGTATTACGTTATAACGTATAACGTTATATAGTATTACGTTATAACGTATAACGTTATATAGTATTGCGTTATAACGTATAACGTTATATAGTGTTACGTTATAACGTATAACGTTATATAGTATTACGTTATAACGTATAACGATATATAGTATTACGTTATAACGTATAACGTTATATAGTATTACGTTATGACGTATAGCGTTATATAGTATTACGTTATGACGTATAACGTTATATAGTATTACGTTATACCGTATAACGTTATATAGTATTACGTTATAACGTATAACGTTATATAGTATTACGTTATAACGTTATATAGTATCACCATATAACGTATAACGTTATATAGTATTACGTTATAACGTATAACGTTATATAGTATTACGTTATAACGTATAACGTTATATAGTATTACGTTACAACGTATAACGTTATATAGTATTACGTTATAACGTATAACGTTATATAGTATTACGTTATAACGTATAACGTTATATAGTATCACCATGTAACGTATAACGTTATATAGTATTACGTTATAACGTATAACGTTATATAGTATTACGTTATAACGTATAACGTTATATAGTATTACGTTATAACGTATAACGTTATATAGTATTACGTTATAACGTATAACGTTATATAGTATTACGTTATAACGTATAACGTTATATAGTATTACGTTATGACGTATAACGTTATATGGTATTACCATATAACGTATAGCGTTATATAGTATTACGTTATAACGTTATATAGTTTGACCATATAACGTATAACGTTATATAGTATTACGTTATAACGTATAACGTTATATAGTATTACGTTATAACGTATAACGTTATAACGTATAACGTTATATAGTATTACGTTATAACGTATAACGTTATATAGTATTAAGTTATAACGTATAACGTTATATAGTATTACGTTATAACGTTATATAGTATCACCATATAACGTATAACGTTATATAGTATTACGTTATAACGTATAACGTTATATAGTATTACGTTATAACGTATAACGTTATATAGTATTACGTTATAACGTATAACGTTATATAGTATCACCATGTAACGTATAACGTTATATAGTATTACGTTATAACGTATAACGTTATATAGTATTACGTTATAACGTATAACATTATATAGTAGTACGTTATAACGTATAACGTTATATAGTATTACGTTATAACGTATAACGTTATATAGTATTACGTTATAACGTATAACGTTATATAGTATTACGTTATAACGTATAACGTTATATAGTATTACGTTATAACGTATAACGTTATATTGTATTACGTTATAACGTATAACGTTATATAGTATCACCATGTAACGTATAACGTTATATAGTATTACGTTATAACGTATAACGTTATATAGTATTACGTTATAACGTATAACGTTATATAGTATTACGTTATAACGAATAACGTTATATAGTATTACGTTATAACGTATAACATTATATAGTATTACGTTATAACGTATAACGTTATATAGTATCACCATGTAACGTATAACGTTATATAGTATTACGTTATAACGTATAACGTTATATAGTATTACGTTATAACGTATAACATTATATAGTATTACGTTATAACGTATAACGTTATATAGTATTACGTTATAACGTATAACGTTATATAGTATTACGTTATAACGAATAACGTTATATAGTATTACGTTATAACGTATAACATTATATAGTATTACGTTATAACGTATAACGTTATATAGTATCACCATGTAACGTATAACGTTATATAGTATTACGTTATAACGTATAACGTTATATAGTATTACGTTATAACGTATAACGTTATATAGTATTACGTTATAACGAATAACGTTATATAGTATTACGTTATAACGTATAACGTTATATAGTATTACGTTATAACGTATAACGTTATATAGTATTGCGTTATAACGAATAACGTTATAACGTATAACGTTATATAGTATTACGTTATAACGTATAACATTATATAGTATTACGTTATAACGTATAACGTTATATAGTATTGCGTTATAACGAATAACGTTATATCATATTACGTTATAACGTATAACGTTATATAGTATTACGTTATAACGTATAACGTTATATAGTATTACGTTATAACGAATAACGTTATATAGTATTACGTTATAACGTATAACATTATATAGTATTACGTTATAACGTATAACGTTATATAGTATCACCATGTAACGTATAACGTTATATAGTATTACGTTATAACGTATAACGTTATATAGTATTACGTTATAACGTATAACGTTATATAGTATTACGTTATAACGTATAACGTTATAACGTATAACGTTATATAGTATTACGTTATAACGTATAACATTATATAGTATTACGTTATAACGTATAACGTTATATAGTATTGCGTTATAACGAATAACGTTATATCATATTACGTTATAACGTATAACGTTATATAGTATTACGTTATAACGTATAACGTTATATAGTATTACGTTATAACGAATAACGTTATATAGTATTACGTTATAACGTATAACATTATATAGTATTACGTTATAACGTATAACGTTATATAGTATCACCATGTAACGTATAACGTTATATAGTATTACGTTATAACGTATAACGTTATATAGTATTACGTTATAACGTATAACGTTATATAGTATTACGTTATAACGAATAACGTTATATAGTATTACGTTATAACGTATAACGTTATATAGTATTACGTTATAACGTATAACGTTATATAGTATTACGTTATAACGAATAACGTTATATCATATTACGTTATAACGTATAACGTTATATAGTATTACGTTATAACGTATAACGTTATATAGTATTACGTTATAACGAATAACGTTATATAGTATTACGTTATAACGTATAACATTATATAGTATTACGTTATAACGTATAACGTTATATAGTATCACCATGTAACGTATAACGTTATATAGTATTACGTTATAACGTATAACGTTATATAGTATTGCGTTATAACGTATAACGTTATATAGTGTTACGTTATAACGTATAACGTTATATAGAATTACGTTATAACGTATAACGATATATAGTATTACGTTATAACGTATAACGTTATATAGTATTACGTTATAACGTATAACATTATATAGTATTACGTTATAACGTATAACGTTATATAGTATCACCATGTAACGTATAACGTTATATAGTATTACGTTATAACGTATAACGTTATATAGTATTGCGTTATAACGTATAACGTTATATAGTGTTACGTTATAACGTATAACGTTATATAGTATTACGTTATAACGTATAACGTTATATAGTATTACGTTATAACGTATAACGTTATATTGTATTACGTTATAACGTATAACGTTATATAGTATCACCATGTAACGTATAACGTTATATAGTATTACGTTATAACGTATAACGTTATATAGTATTACGTTATAACGTATAACGTTATATAGTATTACGTTATAACGAATAACGTTATATAGTATTACGTTATAACGTATAACATTATATAGTATTACGTTATAACGTATAACGTTATATAGTATCACCATGTAACGTATAACGTTATATAGTATTACGTTATAACGTATAACGTTATATAGTATTGCGTTATAACGTATAACGTTATATAGTGTTACGTTATAACGTATAACGTTATATAGAATTACGTTATAACGTATAACGTTATATAGTATTACCTTATAACGTATAACGTTATATAGTATTACGTTATAACGTATAACGTTATATAGTATTACGTTATGACGTATAACGTTATATGGTATTACCATATAACGTATAGCGTTATATAGTATTACGTTATAACGTTATATAGCTTCACCATATAACGTATAACGTTATATAGTATTACGTTATAACGTTATATAGCTTCACCATATAACGTATAACGTTATATAGTATTACGTTATAACGTATAACGTTATAACGTATAACGTTATATAGTATTACGTTATAACGTATAACATTATATAGTAGTACGTTATAACGTATAACGTTATATAGTATTACGTTATAACGTATAACGTTATATAGTATTACGTTATAACGTTATATAGTATCACCATATAATGTATAACGTTATATAGTATTACGTTATAACGTATAACGTTATATAGTATTACGTTATAACGTATAACGTTATATAGTATTGCGTTATAACGTATAACGTTATATAGTGTTACGTTATAACGTATAACGTTATATAGTATTACGTTATAACGTATAACGATATATAGTATTACGTTATAACGTATAACGATATATAGTATTACGTTATGACGTATAGCGTTATATAGTATTACGTTATGACGTATAACGTTATATAGTATTACGTTATACCGTATAACGTTATATAGTATTAAGTTATAACGTATAACGTTATATAGTATTACGTTATAACGTATAACATTATATAGTAGTACGTTATAACGTATAACGTTATATAGTATTACGTTATAACGTATAACGTTATATAGTATTACGTTATAACGTTATATAGTATTACGTTATAACGTATAACGTTATATAGTATTACGTTATAACGTTATATAGTATCACCATATAACGTATAACGTTATATAGTATTACGTTATAACGTATAACGTTATATAGTATTACGTTATAACGTATAACGTTATATAGTATTAAGTTATAACGTATAACGTTATATAGTATTACGTTATAACGTTATATAGTATCACCATATAACGTATAACGTTATATAGTATTACGTTATAACGTATAACGTTATATAGTATTACGTTATAACGTATAACGTTATATAGTATTACGTTATAACGTATAACGTTATATAGTATTAAGTTATAACGTATAACGTTATATAGTATTACGTTATAACGTTATATAGTATCACCATATAACGTATAACGTTATATAGTATTACGTTATAACGTATAACGTTATATAGTATTACGTTATAACGTATAACGTTATATAGTATTACGTTATAACGTATAACGTTATATAGTATTGCGTTATAACGTATAACGTTATATAGTGTTACGTTATAACGTATAACGTTATATAGTATTACGTTATAACGTATAACGATATATAGTATTACGTTATAACGTATAACGTTATATAGTATTACGTTATGACGTATAGCGTTATATAGTATTACGTTATGACGTATAACGTTATATAGTATTACGTTATACCGTATAACGTTATATAGTATTACGTTATAACGTATAACGTTATATAGTATTACGTTATAACGTTATATAGTATCACCATATAACGTATAACGTTATATAGTATTACGTTATAACGTATAACGTTATATAGTATTACGTTACAACGTATAACGTTATATAGTATTACGTTATAACGTATAACGTTATATAGTATTACCTTATAACGTATAACGTTATATAGTATTACGTTATAACGTATAACGTTATATAGTATTACGTTATGACGTATAACGTTATATGGTATTACCATATAACGTATAGCGTTATATAGTATTACGTTATAACGTTATATAGCTTCACCATATAACGTATAACGTTATATAGTATTACGTTATAACGTTATATAGCTTCACCATATAACGTATAACGTTATATAGTATTACGTTATAACGTATAACGTTATATAGTATTACGTTATATCGTATAACGTTATAACGTATAACGTTATATAGTATTACGTTATAGCGTATAACGGTATAACGTATAACGTTATATAGTATTACGTTATAACGTATAACATTATATAGTAGTACGTTATAACGTATAACGTTATATAGTATTACGTTATAACGTATAACGTTATATAGTATTACGTTATAACGTTATATAGTATCACCATATAATGTATAACGTTATATAGTATTACGTTATAACGTATAACGTTATATAGTATTACGTTATAACGTATAACGTTATATAGTATTGCGTTATAACGTATAACGTTATATAGTGTTACGTTATAACGTATAACGTTATATAGTATTACGTTATAACGTATAACGATATATAGTATTACGTTATAACGTATAACGTTATATAGTATTACGTTATGACGTATAGCGTTATATAGTATTACGTTATGACGTATAACGTTATATAGTATTACGCTATACCGTATAACGTTATATAGTATTACGTTATAACGTATAACGTTATATAGTATTACGTTATAACGTTATATAGTATCACCATATAACGTATAACGTTATATAGTATTACGTTATAACGTATAACGTTATATAGTATTACGTTATAACGTATAACGTTATATAGTATTACGTTACAACGTATAACGTTATATAGTATTACGTTATAACGTATAACGTTATATAGTATTACGTTATAACGTTATATAGTATCACCATATAACGTATAACGTTATATAGTATTACGTTATAACGTATAACGTTATATGGTATTACGTTATAACGTATAACGTTATATAGTATTACGTTATAACGTATAACGTTATATAGTATTACGTTATAACGTATAACGTTATATAGTATTACGTTATAACGTATAACGTTATATAGTATCACCATGTAACGTATAACGTTATATAGTATTACGTTATAACGTATAACGTTATATAGTATTACGTTATAACGTATAACGTTATATAGTATTACGTTATAACGTATAACGTTATATAGTATTACGTTATAACGTATAACGTTATATAGTATTGCGTTATAACGTATAACGTTATATAGTGTTACGTTATAACGTATAACGTTATATAGTATTACGTTATAACGTATAACGATATATAGTATTACGTTATAACGTATAACGTTATATAGTATTACGTTATGACGTATAGCGTTATATAGTATTACGTTATGACGTATAACGTTATATAGTATTACGCTATACCGTATAACGTTATATAGTATTACGTTATAACGTATAACGTTATATAGTATTACGTTATAACGTTATATAGTATCACCATATAACGTATAACGTTATATAGTATTACGTTATAACGTATAACGTTATATAGTATTACGTTATAACGTATAACGTTATATAGTATTACGTTACAACGTATAACGTTATATAGTATTACGTTATAACGTATAACGTTATATAGTATTACGTTATAACGTTATATAGTATCACCATATAACGTATAACGTTATATAGTATTACGTTATAACGTATAACGTTATATGGTATTACGTTATAACGTATAACGTTATATAGTATTACGTTATAACGTATAACGTTATATAGTATTACGTTATAACGTATAACGTTATATAGTATTACGTTATAACGTATAACGTTATATAGTATCACCATGTAACGTATAACGTTATATAGTATTACGTTATAACGTATAACGTTATATAGTATTACGTTATAACGTATAACGTTATATAGTATTACGTTATAACGTATAACGTTATATAGTATTACGTTATAACGTATAACGTTATGTAGTATTACGTTATAACGTATAGCGTTATATAGTATTACGTTATGACGTATAACGTTATATAGTATTACGTTATACCGTATAACGTTATATAGTATTACGTTATAACGTATAACGTTATATAGTATTACGTTATAACGTTATATAGTATCACCATATAACGTATAACGTTATATAGTATTACGTTATAACGTATAACGTTATATAGTATTACGTTATAACGTATAACGTTATATAGTATTAAGTTATAACGTATAACGTTATATAGTATTACGTTATAACGTTATATAGTATCACCATATAACGTATAACGTTATATAGTATTACGTTATAACGTATAACGTTATATAGTATTACGTTATAACGTATAACGTTATATAGTATTACGTTATAACGTATAACGTTATAACGTATAACATTATATAGTATTACGTTATAACGTGTAACGTTATATAGTATTACGTTATAACGTATAACGTTATATAGTGTTACGTTATAACGTATAACGTTATATAGTATTACGTTATAACGTATAACGATATATAGTATTACGTTATAACGTATAACGTTATATAGTATTACGTTATGACGTATAACGTTATATAGTATTACGTTATGACGTATAACGTTATATAGTATTACGTTATACCGTATAACGTTATATAGTATTACGTTATAACGTATAACGTTATATAGTATTACGTTATAACGTTATATAGTATCACCATATAACGTATAACGTTATATAGTATTACGTTATAACGTATAACGTTATATAGTATTACGTTATAACGTATAACGTTATATAGTATTAAGTTATAACGTATAACGTTATATAGTATTACGTTATAACGTTATATAGTATCACCATATAACGTATAACGTTATATAGTATTACGTTATAACGTATAACGTTATATAGTATTACGTTATAACGTATAACGTTATATAGTATTACGTTATAACGTATAACGTTATATAGTATTAAGTTATAACGTATAACGTTATATAGTATTACGTTATAACGTTATATAGTATCACCATATAACGTATAACGTTATATAGTATTACGTTATAACGTATAACGTTATATAGTATTACGTTATAACGTATAACGTTATATAGTATTACGTTATAACGTATAACGTTATATAGTATTGCGTTATAACGTATAACGTTATATAGTGTTACGTTATAACGTATAACGTTATATAGTATTACGTTATAACGTATAACGATATATAGTATTACGTTATAACGTATAACGTTATATAGTATTACGTTATGACGTATAGCGTTATATAGTATTACGTTATGACGTATAACGTTATATAGTATTACGTTATACCGTATAACGTTATATAGTATTACGTTATAACGTATAACGTTATATAGTATTACGTTATAACGTTATATAGTATCACCATATAACGTATAACGTTATATAGTATTACGTTATAACGTATAACGTTATATAGTATTACGTTATAACGTATAACGTTATATAGTATTACGTTACAACGTATAACGTTATATAGTATTACGTTATAACGTATAACGTTATATAGTATTACGTTATAACGTATAACGTTATATAGTATCACCATGTAACGTATAACGTTATATAGTATTACGTTATAACGTATAACGTTATATAGTATTACGTTATAACGTATAACGTTATATAGTATTACGTTATAACGTATAACGTTATATAGTATTACGTTATAACGTATAACGTTATATAGTATTACGTTATAACGTATAACGTTATATAGTATTACGTTATGACGTATAACGTTATATGGTATTACCATATAACGTATAGCGTTATATAGTATTACGTTATAACGTTATATAGTTTGACCATATAACGTATAACGTTATATAGTATTACGTTATAACGTATAACGTTATATAGTATTACGTTATAACGTATAACGTTATAACGTATAACGTTATATAGTATTACGTTATAACGTATAACGTTATATAGTATTAAGTTATAACGTATAACGTTATATAGTATTACGTTATAACGTTATATAGTATCACCATATAACGTATAACGTTATATAGTATTACGTTATAACGTATAACGTTATATAGTATTACGTTATAACGTATAACGTTATATAGTATTACGTTATAACGTATAACGTTATATAGTATCACCATGTAACGTATAACGTTATATA
Source organism: Bombus flavifrons (assembly GCF_040668555.2). Taxonomy (NCBI): domain Eukaryota; kingdom Metazoa; phylum Arthropoda; class Insecta; order Hymenoptera; family Apidae; genus Bombus; species Bombus flavifrons. The sequence continues at coordinate 14,435 of NW_027185012.1, forward strand.
GTATTACGTTATAACGTATAACGTTATATAGTATTACGTTATAACGTATAACATTATATAGTAGTACGTTATAACGTATAACGTTATATAGTATTACGTTATAACGTATAACGTTATATAGTATTACGTTATAACGTATAACGTTATATAGTATTACGTTATAACGTATAACGTTATATAGTATTACGTTATAACGTATAACGTTATATTGTATTACGTTATAACGTATAACGTTATATAGTATCACCATGTAACGTATAACGTTATATAGTATTACGTTATAACGTATAACGTTATATAGTATTACGTTATAACGTATAACGTTATATAGTATTACGTTATAACGAATAACGTTATATAGTATTACGTTATAACGTATAACATTATATAGTATTACGTTATAACGTATAACGTTATATAGTATCACCATGTAACGTATAACGTTATATAGTATTACGTTATAACGTATAACGTTATATAGTATTACGTTATAACGTATAACATTATATAGTATTACGTTATAACGTATAACGTTATATAGTATTACGTTATAACGTATAACGTTATATAGTATTACGTTATAACGAATAACGTTATATAGTATTACGTTATAACGTATAACATTATATAGTATTACGTTATAACGTATAACGTTATATAGTATCACCATGTAACGTATAACGTTATATAGTATTACGTTATAACGTATAACGTTATATAGTATTACGTTATAACGTATAACGTTATATAGTATTACGTTATAACGAATAACGTTATATAGTATTACGTTATAACGTATAACGTTATATAGTATTACGTTATAACGTATAACGTTATATAGTATTGCGTTATAACGAATAACGTTATAACGTATAACGTTATATAGTATTACGTTATAACGTATAACATTATATAGTATTACGTTATAACGTATAACGTTATATAGTATTGCGTTATAACGAATAACGTTATATCATATTACGTTATAACGTATAACGTTATATAGTATTACGTTATAACGTATAACGTTATATAGTATTACGTTATAACGAATAACGTTATATAGTATTACGTTATAACGTATAACATTATATAGTATTACGTTATAACGTATAACGTTATATAGTATCACCATGTAACGTATAACGTTATATAGTATTACGTTATAACGTATAACGTTATATAGTATTACGTTATAACGTATAACGTTATATAGTATTACGTTATAACGTATAACGTTATAACGTATAACGTTATATAGTATTACGTTATAACGTATAACATTATATAGTATTACGTTATAACGTATAACGTTATATAGTATTGCGTTATAACGAATAACGTTATATCATATTACGTTATAACGTATAACGTTATATAGTATTACGTTATAACGTATAACGTTATATAGTATTACGTTATAACGAATAACGTTATATAGTATTACGTTATAACGTATAACATTATATAGTATTACGTTATAACGTATAACGTTATATAGTATCACCATGTAACGTATAACGTTATATAGTATTACGTTATAACGTATAACGTTATATAGTATTACGTTATAACGTATAACGTTATATAGTATTACGTTATAACGAATAACGTTATATAGTATTACGTTATAACGTATAACGTTATATAGTATTACGTTATAACGTATAACGTTATATAGTATTACGTTATAACGAATAACGTTATATCATATTACGTTATAACGTATAACGTTATATAGTATTACGTTATAACGTATAACGTTATATAGTATTACGTTATAACGTATAACATTATATAGTATTACGTTATAACGTATAACGTTATATAGTATCACCATGTAACGTATAACGTTATATAGTATTACGTTATAACGTATAACGTTATATAGTATTGCGTTATAACGTATAACGTTATATAGTGTTACGTTATAACGTATAACGTTATATAGAATTACGTTATAACGTATAACGATATATAGTATTACGTTATAACGTATAACGTTATATAGTATTACGTTATAACGTATAACATTATATAGTATTACGTTATAACGTATAACGTTATATAGTATCACCATGTAACGTATAACGTTATATAGTATTACGTTATAACGTATAACGTTATATAGTATTGCGTTATAACGTATAACGTTATATAGTGTTACGTTATAACGTATAACGTTATATAGTATTACGTTATAACGTATAACGTTATATAGTATTACGTTATAACGTATAACGTTATATTGTATTACGTTATAACGTATAACGTTATATAGTATCACCATGTAACGTATAACGTTATATAGTATTGCGTTATAACGTATAACGTTATATAGTGTTACGTTATAACGTATAACGTTATATAGAATTACGTTATAACGTATAACGTTATATAGTATTACCTTATAACGTATAACGTTATATAGTATTACGTTATAACGTATAACGTTATATAGTATTACGTTATGACGTATAACGTTATATGGTATTACCATATAACGTATAGCGTTATATAGTATTACGTTATAACGTTATATAGCTTCACCATATAACGTATAACGTTATATAGTATTACGTTATAACGTTATATAGCTTCACCATATAACGTATAACGTTATATAGTATTACGTTATAACGTATAACGTTATATAGTATTACGTTATATCGTATAACGTTATAACGTATAACGTTATATAGTATTACGTTATAACGTATAACGTTATAACGTATAACGTTATATAGTATTACGTTATAACGTATAACATTATATAGTAGTACGTTATAACGTATAACGTTATATAGTATTACGTTATAACGTATAACGTTATATAGTATTACGTTATAACGTTATATAGTATCACCATATAATGTATAACGTTATATAGTATTACGTTATAACGTATAACGTTATATAGTATTACGTTATAACGTATAACGTTATATAGTATTGCGTTATAACGTATAACGTTATATAGTGTTACGTTATAACGTATAACGTTATATAGTATTACGTTATAACGTATAACGATATATAGTATTACGTTATAACGTATAACGATATATAGTATTACGTTATGACGTATAGCGTTATATAGTATTACGTTATGACGTATAACGTTATATAGTATTACGTTATACCGTATAACGTTATATAGTATTACGTTATAACGTATAACGTTATATAGTATTACGTTATAACGTTATATAGTATCACCATATAACGTATAACGTTATATAGTATTACGTTATAACGTATAACGTTATATAGTATTACGTTATAACGTATAACGTTATATAGTATTACGTTACAACGTATAACGTTATATAGTATTACGTTATAACGTATAACGTTATATAGTATTACGTTATAACGTTATATAGTATCACCATATAACGTATAACGTTATATAGTATTACGTTATAACGTATAACGTTATATGGTATTACGTTATAACGTATAACGTTATATAGTATTACGTTATAACGTATAACGTTATATAGTATTACGTTATAACGTATAACGTTATATAGTATTACGTTATAACGTATAACGTTATATAGTATTACGTTATAACGTATAACGTTATATAGTATCACCATGTAACGTATAACGTTATATAGTATTACGTTATAACGTATAACGTTATATAGTATTACGTTATAACGTATAACGTTATATAGTATTACGTTATAACGTATAACGTTATATAGTATTACGTTATAACGTATAACGTTATGTAGTATTACGTTATAACGTATAGCGTTATATAGTATTACGTTATGACGTATAACGTTATATAGTATTACGTTATACCGTATAACGTTATATAGTATTACGTTATAACGTATAACGTTATATAGTATTACGTTATAACGTTATATAGTATCACCATATAACGTATAACGTTATATAGTATTACGTTATAACGTATAACGTTATATAGTATCACCATGTAACGTATAACGTTATATAGTATTACGTTATAACGTATAACGTTATATAGTATTACGTTATAACGTATAACGTTATATAGTATTACGTTATAACGTATAACGTTATATAGTATTACGTTATAACGTATAACGTTATGTAGTATTACGTTATAACGTTATATAGTATCACCATATAACGTATAACGTTATATAGTATTACGTTATAACGTATAACGTTATATAGTATTACGTTATAACGTATAACGTTATATAGTATTAAGTTATAACGTATAACGTTATATAGTATTACGTTATAACGTTATATAGTATCACCATATAACGTATAACGTTATATAGTATTACGTTATAACGTATAACGTTATATAGTGTTACGTTATAACGTATAACGTTATATAGAATTACGTTATAACGTATAACGTTATATAGTATTACCTTATAACGTATAACGTTATATAGTATTACGTTATAACGTATAACGTTATATAGTATTACGTTATGACGTATAACGTTATATGGTATTACCATATAACGTATAGCGTTATATAGTATTACGTTATAACGTTATATAGCTTCACCATATAACGTATAACGTTATATAGTATTACGTTATAACGTTATATAGCTTCACCATATAACGTATAACGTTATATAGTATTACGTTATAACGTATAACGTTATATAGTATTACGTTATATCGTATAACGTTATAACGTATAACGTTATATAGTATTACGTTATAACGTATAACGTTATAACGTATAACGTTATATAGTATTACGTTATAACGTATAACGTTATATGGTATTACGTTATAACGTATAACATTATATAGTAGTACGTTATAACGTATAACGTTATATAGTATTACGTTATAACGTATAACGTTATATAGTATTACGTTATAACGTATAACGTTATATAGTATTACGTTATAACGTATAACGTTATATAGTATCACCATGTAACGTATAACGTTATATAGTATTACGTTATAACGTATAACGTTATATAGTATTACGTTATAACGTATAACGTTATATAGTATTACGTTATAACGTATAACGTTATATAGTATTACGTTATAACGTATAACGTTATGTAGTATTACGTTATAACGTATAGCGTTATATAGTATTACGTTATGACGTATAACGTTATATAGTATTACGTTATACCGTATAACGTTATATAGTATTACGTTATAACGTATAACGTTATATAGTATTACGTTATAACGTTATATAGTATCACCATATAACGTATAACGTTATATAGTATTACGTTATAACGTATAACGTTATATAGTATCACCATGTAACGTATAACGTTATATAGTATTACGTTATGACGTATAACGTTATATAGTATTACGTTATGACGTATAACGTTATATAGTATTACGTTATACCGTATAACGTTATATAGTATTACGTTATAACGTATAACGTTATATAGTATTACGTTATAACGTTATATAGTATCACCATATAACGTATAACGTTATATAGTATTACGTTATAACGTATAACGTTATATAGTATTACGTTATAACGTATAACGTTATATAGTATTAAGTTATAACGTATAACGTTATATAGTATTACGTTATAACGTTATATAGTATCACCATATAACGTATAACGTTATATAGTATTACGTTATAACGTATAACGTTATGTAGTATTACGTTATAACGTATAGCGTTATATAGTATTACGTTATGACGTATAACGTTATATAGTATTACGTTATACCGTATAACGTTATATAGTATTACGTTATAACGTATAACGTTATATAGTATTACGTTATAACGTTATATAGTATCACCATATAACGTATAACGTTATATAGTATTACGTTATAACGTATAACGTTATATAGTATTACGTTATAACGTATAACGTTATATAGTATTAAGTTATAACGTATAACGTTATATAGTATTACGTTATAACGTTATATAGTATCACCATATAACGTATAACGTTATATAGTATTACGTTATAACGTATAACGTTATATAGTATTACGTTATAACGTATAACGTTATATAGTATTACGTTATAACGTATAACGTTATATAGTATTACGTTATGACGTATAACGTTATATGGTATTACCATATAACGTATAGCGTTATATAGTATTACGTTATAACGTTATATAGTTTGACCATATAACGTATAACGTTATATAGTATTACGTTATAACGTATAACGTTATATAGTATTACGTTATAACGTATAACGTTATAACGTATAACGTCATATAGTATTACGTTATAACGTATAACGTTATATAGTATTACGTTATAACGTATAACGTTATATAGTATTACGTTATAACGTATAACGTTATAACGTATAACATTATATAGTATTACGTTATAACGTGTAACGTTATATAGTATTACGTTATAACGTATAACGTTATATAGTGTTACGTTATAACGTATAACGTTATATAGTATTACGTTATAACGTATAACGATATATAGTATTACGTTATAACGTATAACGTTATATAGTATTACGTTATGACGTATAACGTTATATAGTATTACGTTATGACGTATAACGTTATATAGTATTACGTTATACCGTATAACGTTATATAGTATTACGTTATAACGTATAACGTTATATAGTATTACGTTATAACGTTATATAGTATCACCATATAACGTATAACGTTATATAGTATTACGTTATAACGTATAACGTTATATAGTATTACGTTATAACGTATAACGTTATATAGTATTAAGTTATAACGTATAACGTTATATAGTATTACGTTATAACGTTATATAGTATCACCATATAACGTATAACGTTATATAGTATTACGTTATAACGTATAACGCTATATAGTATTACGTTATAACGTATAACGTTATATAGTATTACGTTATAACGTATAACGTTATATAGTATTAAGTTATAACGTATAACGTTATATAGTATTACGTTATAACGTTATATAGTATCACCATATAACGTATAACGTTATATAGTATTACGTTATAACGTATAACGTTATATAGTATTACGTTATAACGTATAACGTTATATAGTATTACGTTATAACGTATAACGTTATATAGTATTGCGTTATAACGTATAACGTTATATAGTGTTACGTTATAACGTATAACGTTATATAGTATTACGTTATAACGTATAACGATATATAGTATTACGCTATAACGTATAACGTTATATAGTATTACGTTATGACGTATAGCGTTATATAGTATTACGTTATGACGTATAACGTTATATAGTATTACGTTATACCGTATAACGTTATATAGTATTACGTTATAACGTATAACGTTATATAGTATTACGTTATAACGTTATATAGTATCACCATATAACGTATAACGTTATATAGTATTACGTTATAACGTATAACGTTATATAGTATTACGTTATAACGTATAACGTTATATAGTATTACGTTACAACGTATAACGTTATATAGTATTACGTTATAACGTATAACGTTATATAGTATTACGTTATAACGTATAACGTTATATAGTATCACCATGTAACGTATAACGTTATATAGTATTACGTTATAACGTATAACGTTATATAGTATTACGTTATAACGTATAACGTTATATAGTATTACGTTATAACGTATAACGTTATATAGTATTACGTTATAACGTATAACGTTATATAGTATTACGTTATGACGTATAACGTTATATGGTATTACCATATAACGTATAGCGTTATATAGTATTACGTTATAACGTTATATAGTTTGACCATATAACGTATAACGTTATATAGTATTACGTTATAACGTATAACGTTATATAGTATTACGTTATAACGTATAACGTTATAACGTATAACGTCATATAGTATTACGTTATAACGTATAACGTTATATAGTATTACGTTATAACGTATAACGTTATATAGTATTACGTTATAACGTATAACGTTATAACGTATAACATTATATAGTATTACGTTATAACGTGTAACGTTATATAGTATTACGTTATAACGTATAACGTTATATAGTGTTACGTTATAACGTATAACGTTATATAGTATTACGTTATAACGTATAACGATATATAGTATTACGTTATAACGTATAACGTTATATAGTATTACGTTATGACGTATAACGTTATATAGTATTACGTTATGACGTATAACGTTATATAGTATTACGTTATACCGTATAACGTTATATAGTATTACGTTATAACGTATAACGTTATATAGTATTACGTTATAACGTTATATAGTATCACCATATAACGTATAACGTTATATAGTATTACGTTATAACGTATAACGTTATATAGTATTACGTTATAACGTATAACGTTATATAGTATTAAGTTATAACGTATAACGTTATATAGTATTACGTTACAACGTATAACGTTATATAGTATTACGTTATAACGTATAACGTTATATAGTATTACGTTATAACGTTATATAGTATCACCATATAACGTATAACGTTATATAGTATTACGTTATAACGTATAACGTTATATGGTATTACGTTATAACGTATAACGTTATATAGTATTACGTTATAACGTATAACGTTATATAGTATTACGTTATAACGTATAACGTTATATAGTATTACGTTATAACGTATAACGTTATATAGTATCACCATGTAACGTATAACGTTATATAGTATTACGTTATAACGTATAACGTTATATAGTATTACGTTATAACGTATAACGTTATATAGTATTACGTTATAACGTATAACGTTATATAGTATTACGTTATAACGTATAACGTTATGTAGTATTACGTTATAACGTTATATAGTATCACCATATAACGTATAACGTTATATAGTATTACGTTATAACGTATAACGTTATATAGTATTACGTTATAACGTATAACGTTATATAGTATTAAGTTATAACGTATAACGTTATATAGTATTACGTTATAACGTTATATAGTATCACCATATAACGTATAACGTTATATAGTATTACGTTATAACGTATAACGTTATATAGTATTACGTTATAACGTATAACGTTATATAGTATTACGTTATAACGTATAACGTTATATAGTATTACGTTATGACGTATAACGTTATATGGTATTACCATATAACGTATAGCGTTATATAGTATTACGTTATAACGTTATATAGTTTGACCATATAACGTATAACGTTATATAGTATTACGTTATAACGTATAACGTTATATAGTATTACGTTATAACGTATAACGTTATAACGTATAACGTCATATAGTATTACGTTATAACGTATAACGTTATATAGTATTACGTTATAACGTATAACGTTATAACGTATAACATTATATAGTATTACGTTATAACGTGTAACGTTATATAGTATTACGTTATAACGTATAACGTTATATAGTGTTACGTTATAACGTATAACGTTATATAGTATTACGTTATAACGTATAACGATATATAGTATTACGTTATAACGTATAACGTTATATAGTATTACGTTATAACGTATAACGTTATATAGTATTACGTTATAACGTATAACGTTATATAGTATTACGTTATGACGTATAACGTTATATGGTATTACCATATAACGTATAGCGTTATATAGTATTACGTTATAACGTTATATAGTTTGACCATATAACGTATAACGTTATATAGTATTACGTTATAACGTATAACGTTATATAGTATTACGTTATAACGTATAACGTTATAACGTATAACGTCATATAGTATTACGTTATAACGTATAACGTTATATAGTATTACGTTATAACGTATAACGTTATATAGTATTACGTTATAACGTATAACGTTATAACGTATAACATTATATAGTATTACGTTATAACGTGTAACGTTATATAGTATTACGTTATAACGTATAACGTTATATAGTGTTACGTTATAACGTATAACGTTATATAGTATTACGTTATAACGTATAACGATATATAGTATTACGTTATAACGTATAACGTTATATAGTATTACGTTATGACGTATAACGTTATATAGTATTACGTTATGACGTATAACGTTATATAGTATTACGTTATACCGTATAACGTTATATAGTATTACGTTATAACGTATAACGTTATATAGTATTACGTTATAACGTTATATAGTATCACCATATAACGTATAACGTTATATAGTATTACGTTATAACGTATAACGTTATATAGTATTACGTTATAACGTATAACGTTATATAGTATTAAGTTATAACGTATAACGTTATATAGTATTACGTTATAACGTTATATAGTATCACCATATAACGTATAACGTTATATAGTATTACGTTATAACGTATAACGTTATATAGTATTACGTTATAACGTATAACGTTATATAGTATTACGTTATAACGTATAACGTTATATAGTATTAAGTTATAACGTATAACGTTATATAGTATTACGTTATAACGTTATATAGTATCACCATATAACGTATAACGTTATATAGTATTACGTTATAACGTATAACGTTATATAGTATTACGTTATAACGTATAACGTTATATAGTATTACGTTATAACGTATAACGTTATATAGTATTGCGTTATAACGTATAACGTTATATAGTGTTACGTTATAACGTATAACGTTATATAGTATTACGTTATAACGTATAACGATATATAGTATTACGCTATAACGTATAACGTTATATAGTATTACGTTATGACGTATAGCGTTATATAGTATTACGTTATGACGTATAACGTTATATAGTATTACGTTATACCGTATAACGTTATATAGTATTACGTTATAACGTATAACGTTATATAGTATTACGTTATAACGTTATATAGTATCACCATATAACGTATAACGTTATATAGTATTACGTTATAACGTATAACGTTATATAGTATTACGTTATAACGTATAACGTTATATAGTATTACGTTACAACGTATAACGTTATATAGTATTACGTTATAACGTATAACGTTATATAGTATTACGTTATAACGTATAACGTTATATAGTATCACCATGTAACGTATAACGTTATATAGTATTACGTTATAACGTATAACGTTATATAGTATTACGTTATAACGTATAACGTTATATAGTATTACGTTATAACGTATAACGTTATATAGTATTACGTTATAACGTATAACGTTATATAGTATTACGTTATGACGTATAACGTTATATGGTATTACCATATAACGTATAGCGTTATATAGTATTACGTTATAACGTTATATAGTTTGACCATATAACGTATAACGTTATATAGTATTACGTTATAACGTATAACGTTATATAGTATTACGTTATAACGTATAACGTTATAACGTATAACGTCATATAGTATTACGTTATAACGTATAACGTTATATAGTATTACGTTATAACGTATAACGTTATATAGTATTACGTTATAACGTATAACGTTATAACGTATAACATTATATAGTATTACGTTATAACGTGTAACGTTATATAGTATTACGTTATAACGTATAACGTTATATAGTGTTACGTTATAACGTATAACGTTATATAGTATTACGTTATAACGTATAACGATATATAGTATTACGTTATAACGTATAACGTTATATAGTATTACGTTATGACGTATAACGTTATATAGTATTACGTTATAACGTATAACGTTATATAGTATTACGTTATAACGTATAACGTTATATAGTATTACGTTATGACGTATAACGTTATATGGTATTACCATATAACGTATAGCGTTATATAGTATTACGTTATAACGTTATATAGTTTGACCATATAACGTATAACGTTATATAGTATTACGTTATAACGTATAACGTTATATAGTATTACGTTATAACGTATAACGTTATAACGTATAACGTCATATAGTATTACGTTATAACGTATAACGTTATATAGTATTACGTTATAACGTATAACGTTATATAGTATTACGTTATAACGTATAACGTTATAACGTATAACATTATATAGTATTACGTTATAACGTGTAACGTTATATAGTATTACGTTATAACGTATAACGTTATATAGTGTTACGTTATAACGTATAACGTTATATAGTATTACGTTATAACGTATAACGATATATAGTATTACGTTATAACGTATAACGTTATATAGTATTACGTTATGACGTATAACGTTATATAGTATTACGTTATGACGTATAACGTTATATAGTATTACGTTATACCGTATAACGTTATATAGTATTACGTTATAACGTATAACGTTATATAGTATTACGTTATAACGTTATATAGTATCACCATATAACGTATAACGTTATATAGTATTACGTTATAACGTATAACGTTATATAGTATTACGTTATAACGTATAACGTTATATAGTATTAAGTTATAACGTATAACGTTATATAGTATTACGTTACAACGTATAACGTTATATAGTATTACGTTATAACGTATAACGTTATATAGTATTACGTTATAACGTTATATAGTATCACCATATAACGTATAACGTTATATAGTATTACGTTATAACGTATAACGTTATATGGTATTACGTTATAACGTATAACGTTATATAGTATTACGTTATAACGTATAACGTTATATAGTATTACGTTATAACGTATAACGTTATATAGTATTACGTTATAACGTATAACGTTATATAGTATCACCATGTAACGTATAACGTTATATAGTATTACGTTATAACGTATAACGTTATATAGTATTACGTTATAACGTATAACGTTATATAGTATTACGTTATAACGTATAACGTTATATAGTATTACGTTATAACGTATAACGTTATGTAGTATTACGTTATAACGTTATATAGTATCACCATATAACGTATAACGTTATATAGTATTACGTTATAACGTATAACGTTATATAGTATTACGTTATAACGTATAACGTTATATAGTATTAAGTTATAACGTATAACGTTATATAGTATTACGTTATAACGTTATATAGTATCACCATATAACGTATAACGTTATATAGTATTACGTTATAACGTATAACGTTATATAGTATTACGTTATAACGTATAACGTTATATAGTATTACGTTATAACGTATAACGTTATATAGTATTACGTTATGACGTATAACGTTATATGGTATTACCATATAACGTATAGCGTTATATAGTATTACGTTATAACGTTATATAGTTTGACCATATAACGTATAACGTTATATAGTATTACGTTATAACGTATAACGTTATATAGTATTACGTTATAACGTATAACGTTATAACGTATAACGTCATATAGTATTACGTTATAACGTATAACGTTATATAGTATTACGTTATAACGTATAACGTTATAACGTATAACATTATATAGTATTACGTTATAACGTGTAACGTTATATAGTATTACGTTATAACGTATAACGTTATATAGTGTTACGTTATAACGTATAACGTTATATAGTATTACGTTATAACGTATAACGATATATAGTATTACGTTATAACGTATAACGTTATATAGTATTACGTTATGACGTATAACGTTATATAGTATTACGTTATGACGTATAACGTTATATAGTATTACGTTATACCGTATAACGTTATATAGTATTACGTTATAACGTATAACGTTATATAGTATTACGTTATAACGTTATATAGTATCACCATATAACGTATAACGTTATATAGTATTACGTTATAACGTATAACGTTATATAGTATTACGTTATAACGTATAACGTTATATAGTATTAAGTTATAACGTATAACGTTATATAGTATTACGTTATAACGTTATATAGTATCACCATATAACGTATAACGTTATATAGTATTACGTTATAACGTATAACGTTATGTAGTATTACGTTATAACGTATAGCGTTATATAGTATTACGTTATGACGTATAACGTTATATAGTATTACGTTATACCGTATAACGTTATATAGTATTACGTTATAACGTATAACGTTATATAGTATTACGTTATAACGTTATATAGTATCACCATATAACGTATAACGTTATATAGTATTACGTTATAACGTATAACGTTATATAGTATTACGTTATAACGTATAACGTTATATAGTATTAAGTTATAACGTATAACGTTATATAGTATTACGTTATAACGTTATATAGTATCACCATATAACGTATAACGTTATATAGTATTACGTTATAACGTATAACGTTATATAGTATTACGTTATAACGTATAACGTTATATAGTATTACGTTATAACGTATAACGTTATATAGTATTACGTTATGACGTATAACGTTATATGGTATTACCATATAACGTATAGCGTTATATAGTATTACGTTATAACGTTATATAGTTTGACCATATAACGTATAACGTTATATAGTATTACGTTATAACGTATAACGTTATATAGTATTACGTTATAACGTATAACGTTATAACGTATAACGTCATATAGTATTACGTTATAACGTATAACGTTATATAGTATTACGTTATAACGTATAACGTTATATAGTATTACGTTATAACGTATAACGTTATAACGTATAACATTATATAGTATTACGTTATAACGTGTAACGTTATATAGTATTACGTTATAACGTATAACGTTATATAGTGTTACGTTATAACGTATAACGTTATATAGTATTACGTTATAACGTATAACGATATATAGTATTACGTTATAACGTATAACGTTATATAGTATTACGTTATGACGTATAACGTTATATAGTATTACGTTATGACGTATAACGTTATATAGTATTACGTTATACCGTATAACGTTATATAGTATTACGTTATAACGTATAACGTTATATAGTATTACGTTATAACGTTATATAGTATCACCATATAACGTATAACGTTATATAGTATTACGTTATAACGTATAACGTTATATAGTATTACGTTATAACGTATAACGTTATATAGTATTAAGTTATAACGTATAACGTTATATAGTATTACGTTATAACGTTATATAGTATCACCATATAACGTATAACGTTATATAGTATTACGTTATAACGTATAACGTTATATAGTATTACGTTATAACGTATAACGTTATATAGTATTACGTTATAACGTATAACGTTATATAGTATTAAGTTATAACGTATAACGTTATATAGTATTACGTTATAACGTTATATAGTATCACCATATAACGTATAACGTTATATAGTATTACGTTATAACGTATAACGTTATATAGTATTACGTTATAACGTATAACGTTATATAGTATTACGTTATAACGTATAACGTTATATAGTATTGCGTTATAACGTATAACGTTATATAGTGTTACGTTATAACGTATAACGTTATATAGTATTACGTTATAACGTATAACGATATATAGTATTACGTTATAACGTATAACGTTATATAGTATTACGTTATGACGTATAGCGTTATATAGTATTACGTTATGACGTATAACGTTATATAGTATTACGTTATACCGTATAACGTTATATAGTATTACGTTATAACGTATAACGTTATATAGTATTACGTTATAACGTTATATAGTATCACCATATAACGTATAACGTTATATAGTATTACGTTATAACGTATAACGTTATATAGTATTACGTTATAACGTATAACGTTATATAGTATTACGTTACAACGTATAACGTTATATAGTATTACGTTATAACGTATAACGTTATATAGTATTACGTTATAACGTATAACGTTATATAGTATCACCATGTAACGTATAACGTTATATAGTATTACGTTATAACGTATAACGTTATATAGTATTACGTTATAACGTATAACGTTATATAGTATTACGTTATAACGTATAACGTTATATAGTATTACGTTATAACGTATAACGTTATATAGTATTACGTTATAACGTATAACGTTATATAGTATTACGTTATGACGTATAACGTTATATGGTATTACCATATAACGTATAGCGTTATATAGTATTACGTTATAACGTTATATAGTTTGACCATATAACGTATAACGTTATATAGTATTACGTTATAACGTATAACGTTATATAGTATTACGTTATAACGTATAACGTTATAACGTATAACGTTATATAGTATTACGTTATAACGTATAACGTTATATAGTATTAAGTTATAACGTATAACGTTATATAGTATTACGTTATAACGTTATATAGTATCACCATATAACGTATAACGTTATATAGTATTACGTTATAACGTATAACGTTATATAGTATTACGTTATAACGTATAACGTTATATAGTATTACGTTATAACGTCTAACGTTATATAGTATTAAGTTATAACGTATAACGTTATATAGTATTACGTTATAACGTTATATAGTATCACCATATAACGTATAACGTTATATAGTATTACGTTATAACGTATAACGTTATATAGTATTACGTTATAACGTATAACGTTATATAGTATTACGTTATAACGTATAACGTTATATAGTATTACGTTATAACGTATAACGTTATATAGTATTACCATATAACGTATATCGTTATATAGTATTACCTTATAACGTATAACGTTATATAGTATTACGTTATAACGTATAACGTTATATAGTATTACGTTATGACGTATAACGTTATATGGTATTACCATATAACGTATAGCGTTATATAGTATTACGTTATAACGTTATATAGCTTCACCATATAACGTATAACGTTATATAGTATTACGTTATAACGTATAACATTATATAGTAGTACGTTATAACGTATAACGTTATAAAGTATTACGTTATAACGTATAACGTTATATAGTATTACGTTATAACGTATAACGTTATATAGTATTACGTTATAACGTATAACGTTATATAGTATTACGTTATAACGTATAACGTTATATTGTATTACGTTATAACGTATAACGTTATATAGTATCACCATGTAACGTATAACGTTATATAGTATTACGTTATAACGTATAACGTTATATAGTATTACGTTATAACGTATAACGTTATATAGTATTACGTTATAACGAATAACATTATATAGTATTACGTTATAACGTATAACGTTATATAGTATTACGTTATAACGTATAACGTTATGTAGTATTACGTTATAACGTATAACGTTATATAGTATTACGTTATAACGTATAACGTTATATAGTATTACGTTATAACGTATAACGTTATAACGTATAACGTTATATAGTATTACGTTATAACGTATAACGTTATATAGTATTACGTTATAACGTATAACGTTATATAGTATTACGTTATAACGTATAACGTTATATAGTATTACGTTATAACGTATAACGTTATATAGTATTACGTTATAACGTATAACGTTATATAGTATTACGTTATAACGTATAACGTTATATAGTATTACGTTATAACGTATAACGTTATATACTATTACGTTATAACGTATAACGTTATGTAGTATTACGTTATAACGTATAACGTTATATAGTATTACGTTATAACGTATAACGTTATATAGTATTACGTTATAACGTATAACATTATATAGTATTACGTTATAACGTATAACGTTATATAGTATCACCATGTAACGTATAACGTTATATAGTATTCCGTTATAACGTATAACGTTATATAGTATTACGTTATAACGTATAACGTTATATAGTATTACGTTATAACGTATAACGTTATATAGTGTTACGTTATAACGTATAACGTTATATAGTATTACGTTATAACGTATAACGATATATAGTATTACGTTGTAACGTATAACGTTATATAGTATTACGTTATAACGTATAACGTTATATAGTATTACGTTATAACGTATAACGTTATGTAGTATTACGTTATAACGTATAACGTTATATAGTATTACGTTATAACGTATAACGTTATATAGTATTACGTTATAACGTATAACGATATATAGTATTACGTTATAACGTATAACGTTATATAGTATTACGTTATGACGTATAACGTTATATAGTATTACGTTATACCGTATAACGTTATATAGTATTACGTTATAACGTATAACGTTATATAGTGTTACGTTATAACGTTATATAGTATCACCATATAACGTATAACGTTATATAGTATTACGTTATAACGTATAACGTTATATAGTATTACGTTATAACGTATAACGTTATATAGTATTAAGTTATAACGTATAACGTTATATAGTATTACGTTATAACGTTATATAGGATCACCATATAACGTATAACGTTATATAGTATTACGCTATAACGTATAACGTTATATAGTATTACGTTATAACGTATAACGTTATATAGTATTACCATATAACGTATATCGTTATATAGTATTACGTTATAACGTATAACGTTATATAGTATTACGTTATAACGTATAACGTTATATAGTGTTACGTTATAACGTATAACGTTATATAGTATTACGTTATATCGTATAACGTTATATAGTATTACGTTATAACGTATAACGTTATATAGTATTACGTTAAAACGTATAACGTTATATAGTATTACGTTATAACGTATAACGTTATATAGTATTACGTTATAACGTATAACGTTATATAGTATTACGTTATAACGTATAACGTTATATAGTATTACGTTATAACGTATAACGTTATATAGTATCACCATGTAACGTATAACGTTATATAGTATTACGTTATAACGTATAACGTTATGTAGTATTACGTTATAACGTATAACGTTATATAGTATTACGTTATAACGTATAACATTATATAGTATTACGTTATAACGTATAACGTTATATAGTATCACCATGTAACGTATAACGTTATATAGTATTACGTTATAACGTATAACGTTATATAGTATTACGTTATAACGTATAACGTTATATAGTGTTACGTTATAACGTATAACGTTATATAGTATTACGTTATAACGTATAACGATATATAGTATTACGTTATAACGTGTAACGTTATATAGTATTACGTTATGACGTATAACGTTATATAGTATTACGTTATACCGTATAACGTTATATAGTATTACGTTATAACGTATAACGTTATATAGTATTACGTTATAACGTTATATAGTATCACCATATAACGTATAACGTTATATAGTATTACGTTATAACGTATAACGTTATATAGTATTACGTTATAACGTATAACGTTATATAGTATTAAGTTATAACGTATAACGTTATATAGTATTACGTTATAACGTTATATAGTATCACCATATAACGTATAAAGTTATATAGTATTACGTTATAACGTATAACGTTATATAGTATTACGTTATAACGTATAACGTTATATAGTATTACGTTATAACGTATAACGTTATATAGTATTACCTTATGACGTATAATGTTATATGGTATTACCATATAACGTATAGCTTTATATAGTATTACGTTATAACGTTATATAGTTTCACCATATAACGTATAACGTTATATAGTATTACGTTATGACGTATAACGTTATATAGTATTACGTTATACCGTATAACGTTATATAGTATTACGTTATAACGTATAACGTTATATATTATTACGTTATAACGTTATATAGTATCACCATATAACGTATAACGTTATATAGTATTAAGTTATAACGTATAACGTTATATAGTATTACGTTATAACGTTATATAGGATCACCATATAACGTATAACGTTATATAGTATTACGTTATAACGTATAACGTTATATAGTATTACGTTATAACGTATAACGTTATATAGTATTACCATATAACGTATATCGTTATATAGTATTACGTTATAACGTATAACGTTATATAGTATTACGTTATAACGTATAACGTTATATAGTGTTACGTTATAACGTATAACGTTATATAGTATTACGTTATATCGTATAACGTTATATAGTATTACGTTATAACGTATAACGTTATATAGTATTACGTTATAACGTATAACGTTATATAGTATTACGTTATAACGTATAACGTTATATAGTATTACCTTATGACGTATAATGTTATATGGTATTACCATATAACGTATAGCGTTATATAGTATTACGTTATAACGTTATATAGTTTCACCATATAACGTATAACGTTATATAGTATTACGTTATAACGTATAACGTTATATAGTATTACGTTATTACGTATAACGTTATATAGTATTACGTTATTACGTATAACGTTATAACGTATAACGTTATATAGTATTACGTTATAACGTATAACGTTATATAGTATTACGTTATATCGTATAACGTTATATAGTATTACGTTATAACGTATAACGTTATATAGTATTACGTTATAACGTATAACGTTATATAGTATTACGTTATCACGTATAACGTTATATAGTATTACGTTATAACGTATAACGCTATATAGTATTACGTTATAACGTATAACGTTATATAGTATTACGTTATAACGTATAACGTTATATAGTATTACGTTATAACGTATAACGTTATATAGTATCACCATGTAACGTATAACGTTATATAGTATCACCATGTAACTTATAACGTTATATAGTATTACGTTATAACGTATAACGTCATGTAGTGTTACGTTATAACGTATAACGTTATGTAGTATTACGCTATGACGTATAACGTTATATAGTATTACGTTATAACGTATAACGTTATATAATATTACCATATAACGTATAACGTTATATAATATTACCATATAAAGTATAACGTTATATAGTATTACCATATAAAGTATAACGTTATATAGTATTACGTTATAACGTATAACGTTGTATAGTATTACGTTATATCGTATAACGTTGTATAATATTACGTTATATCGTATAACGTTATATAGTATTACGTTATAAGGTATAACGTTATATAGTATTACGTTATATCGGATAACGTTATATAGTATTACGTTATAACGTATAACGTTATATAGTATTACGTTATACCGTATAACGTTATATAGTATTACGTTATAACGTATAACGTTATATAGTATTACGTTATAACGTTATATAGTATCACCATATAACGTATAACGTTATATAGTATTACGTTATAACGTATAACGTTATATAGTATAACGTTATAACGTATAACGTTATATAGTATTAAGTTATAACGTATAACGTTATATAGTATTACGTTATAACGTTATATAGTATCACCATATAACGTATAACGTTATATAGTATTACGTTATAACGTATAACGTTATATAGTATTACGTTATAACGTATAACGTTATATAGTATTACGTTATAACGTATAACGTTATATAGTATTACCTTATGACGTATAACGTTATATGGTATTACCATATAACGTATAGCGTTATATAGTATTACGTTATAACGTTATATAGTTTCACCATATAACGTATAACGTTATATAGTATTACGTTATAACGTATAACGTTATATAGTATTACGTTATAACGTATAACGTTATAACGTATAACGTTATATAGTATTACGTTATAACGTATAACGTTATATAGTATCACCATGTAACGTATAACGTTATATAGTATCACCATGTAACTTATAACGTTATATAGTATTACGTTATAACGTATAACGTCATGTAGTATTACGTTATAACGTATAACGTTATGTAGTATTACGCTATGACGTATAACGTTATATAGTATTACGTTATAACGTATAACGTTATATAATATTACCATATAACGTATAACGTTATATAATATTACCATATAAAGTATAACGTTATATAGTATTACCATATAAAGTATAACGTTATATAGTATTACGTTATAACGTATAACGTTGTATAGTATTACGTTATATCGTATAACGTTGTATAATATTACGTTATATCGTATAACGTTATATAGTATTACGTTATAAGGTATAACGTTATATAGTATTACGTTATATCGGATAACGTTATATAGTATTACGTTATAACGTATAACGTTATATAGTATTACGTTATACCGTATAACGTTATATTGTATTACGTTATAACGTATAACGTTATATAGTATTACGTTATAACGTTATATAGTATCACCATATAACGTATAACGTTATATAGTATTACGTTATAACGTATAACGTTATATAGTATAACGTTATAACGTATAACGTTATATAGTATTAAGTTATAACGTATAACGTTATATAGTATTACGTTATAACGTTATATAGTATCACCATATAACGTATAACGTTATATAGTATTACGTTATAACGTATAACGTTATATAGTATTACGTTATAACGTATAACGTTATATAGTATTACGTTATAACGTATAACGTTATATAGTATTACCTTATGACGTATAACGTTATATGGTATTACCATATAACGTATAGCGTTATATAGTATTACGTTATAACGTTATATAGTTTCACCATATAACGTATAACGTTATATAGTATTACGTTATAACGTATAACGTTATATAGTATTACGTTATAACGTATAACGTTATATAGTATTACGTTATAACGTATAACGTTATATAGTATTACCTTATGACGTATAACGTTATATGGTATTACCATATAACGTATAGCGTTATATAGTATTACGTTATAACGTTATATAGTTTCACCATATAACGTATAACGTTATATAGTATTACGTTATAACGTATAACGTTATATAGTATTACGTTATAACGTATAACGTTATAACGTATAACGTTATATAGTATTACGTTATAACGTATAACGTTATATAGTATTACGTTATATCGTATAACGTTATATAGTATTACGTTATAACGTATAACGTTATATAGTATTACGTTATAACGTATAACGTTATATAGTATTACGTTATAACGTATAACGTTATATAGTATTACGTTATAACGTATAACGCTATATAGTATTACGTTATAACGTATAACGTTATATAGTATTACGTTATAACGTATAACGTTATATAGTATTACGTTATAACGTATAACGTTATATAGTATCACCATGTAACGTATAACGTTATATAGTATCACCATGTAACGTATAACGTTATATAGTATTACGTTATAACGTATAACGTCATGTAGTATTACGTTATAACGTATAACGTTATGTAGTATTACGCTATGACGTATAACGTTATATAGTATTACGTTATAACGTATAACGTTATATAATATTACCATATAACGTATAACGTTATATAATATTACCATATAAAGTATAACGTTATATAGTATTACCATATAAAGTATAACGTTATATAGTATTACGTTATAACGTATAACGTTGTATAGTATTACGTTATATCGTATAACGTTGTATAGTATTACGTTATATCGTATAACGTGATATAGTATTACGTTATAACGTATAACGTTATATAGTATTACGTTATATCGTATAACGTTATATAGTATTACGTTATAACGTATAACGTTATATAGTACTACGTTATAACGTATAACGTTATATAGTATTACGTTATAACGTATAACGTTATATAGTATTACGTTATAACGTATAACGTTATATAGTATTACCTTATGACGTATAACGTTATATGGTATTACCATATAACGTATAGCGTTATATAGTACTACGTTATAACGTTATATAGTTTCACCATATAACGTATAACGTTATATAGTATTACGTTATAACGTATAACGTTATATAGTATTACGTTATAACGAATAACGTTATAACGTATAACGTTATATAGTATTACGTTATAACGTATAACGTTATATAGTATTACGTTATAACGTATAACGTTATATAGTATTACGTTATAACGTATAACGTTATATAGTATCACCATGTAACGTATAACGTTATATAGTATCACCATGTAACTTATAACGTTATATAGTATTACGTTATAACGTATAACGTCATGTAGTGTTACGTTATAACGTATAACGTTATGTAGTATTACGCTATGACGTATAACGTTATATAGTATTACGTTATAACGTATAACGTTATATAATATTACCATATAACGTATAACGTTATATAATATTACCATATAAAGTATAACGTTATATAGTATTACCATATAAAGTATAACGTTATATAGTATTACGTTATAACGTATAACGTTGTATAGTATTACGTTATATCGTATAACGTTGTATAATATTACGTTATATCGTATAACGTTATATAGTATTACGTTATAAGGTATAACGTTATATAGTATTACGTTATATCGGATAACGTTATATAGTATTACGTTATAACGTATAACGTTATATAGTATTACGTTATACCGTATAACGTTATATAGTATTACGTTATAACGTTATATAGTATCACCATATAACGTATAACGTTATATAGTATTAAGTTATAACGTATAACGTTATATAGTATTACGTTATAACGTTATATAGGATCACCATATAACGTATAACGTTATATAGTATTACGTTATAACGTATAACGTTATATAGTATTACGTTATAACGTATAACGTTATATAGTATTACCATATAACGTATATCGTTATATAGTATTACGTTATAACGTATAACGTTATATAGTATTACGTTATAACGTATAACGTTATATAGTGTTACGTTATAACGTATAACGTTATATAGTATTACGTTATATCGTATAACGTTATATAGTATTACGTTATAACGTATAACGTTATATAGTATTACGTTATAACGTATAACGTTATATAGTATTACGTTATAACGTATAACGTTATATAGTATTACCTTATGACGTATAATGTTATATGGTATTACCATATAACGTATAGCGTTATATAGTATTACGTTATAACGTTATATAGTTTCACCATATAACGTATAACGTTATATAGTATTACGTTATAACGTATAACGTTATATAGTATTACGTTATTACGTATAACGTTATATAGTATTACGTTATTACGTATAACGTTATAACGTATAACGTTATATAGTATTACGTTATAACGTATAACGTTATATAGTATTACGTTATATCGTATAACGTTATATAGTATTACGTTATAACGTATAACGTTATATAGTATTACGTTATAACGTATAACGTTATATAGTATTACGTTATAACGTATAACGTTATATAGTATTACGTTATAACGTATAACGCTATATAGTATTACGTTATAACGTATAACGTTATATAGTATTACGTTATAACGTATAACGTTATATAGTATTACGTTATAACGTATAACGTTATATAGTATCACCATGTAACGTATAACGTTATATAGTATCACCATGTAACTTATAACGTTATATAGTATTACGTTATAACGTATAACGTCATGTAGTGTTACGTTATAACGTATAACGTTATGTAGTATTACGCTATGACGTATAACGTTATATAGTATTACGTTATAACGTATAACGTTATATAATATTACCATATAACGTATAACGTTATATAATATTACCATATAAAGTATAACGTTATATAGTATTACCATATAAAGTATAACGTTATATAGTATTACGTTATAACGTATAACGTTGTATAGTATTACGTTATATCGTATAACGTTGTATAATATTACGTTATATCGTATAACGTTATATAGTATTACGTTATAAGGTATAACGTTATATAGTATTACGTTATATCGGATAACGTTATATAGTATTACGTTATAACGTATAACGTTATATAGTATTACGTTATACCGTATAACGTTATATTGTATTACGTTATAACGTATAACGTTATATAGTATTACGTTATAACGTTATATAGTATCACCATATAACGTATAACGTTATATAGTATTACGTTATAACGTATAACGTTATATAGTATAACGTTATAACGTATAACGTTATATAGTATTAAGTTATAACGTATAACGTTATATAGTATTACGTTATAACGTTATATAGTATCACCATATAACGTATAACGTTATATAGTATTACGTTATAACGTATAACGTTATATAGTATTACGTTATAACGTATAACGTTATATAGTATTACGTTATAACGTATAACGTTATATAGTATTACCTTATGACGTATAACGTTATATGGTATTACCATATAACGTATAGCGTTATATAGTATTACGTTATAACGTTATATAGTTTCACCATATAACGTATAACGTTATATAGTATTACGTTATAACGTATAACGTTATATAGTATTACGTTATAACGTATAACGTTATAACGTATAACGTTATATAGTATTACGTTATAACGTATAACGTTATATAGTATCACCATGTAACGTATAACGTTATATAGTATCACCATGTAACTTATAACGTTATATAGTATTACGTTATAGCGTATAACGTCATGTAGTATTACGTTATAACGTATAACGTTATGTAGTATTACGCTATGACGTATAACGTTATATAGTATTACGTTATAACGTATAACGTTATATAATATTACCATATAACGTATAACGTTATATAATATTACCATATAAAGTATAACGTTATATAGTATTACCATATAAAGTATAACGTTATATAGTATTACGTTATAACGTATAACGTTGTATAGTATTACGTTATATCGTATAACGTTGTATAATATTACGTTATATCGTATAACGTTATATAGTATTACGTTATAAGGTATAACGTTATATAGTATTACGTTATATCGGATAACGTTATATAGTATTACGTTATAACGTATAACGTTATATAGTATTACGTTATACCGTATAACGTTATATAGTATTACGTTATAACGTATAACGTTATATAGTATTACGTTATAACGTTATATAGTATCACCATATAACGTATAACGTTATATAGTATTACGTTATAACGTATAACGTTATATAGTATAACGTTATAACGTATAACGTTATATAGTATTAAGTTATAACGTATAACGTTATATAGTATTACGTTATAACGTTATATAGTATCACCATATAACGTATAACGTTATATAGTATTACGTTATAACGTATAACGTTATATAGTATTACGTTATAACGTATAACGTTATATAGTATTACGTTATAACGTATAACGTTATATAGTATTACCTTATGACGTATAACGTTATATGGTATTACCATATAACGTATAGCGTTATATAGTATTACGTTATAACGTTATATAGTTTCACCATATAACGTATAACGTTATATAGTATTACGTTATAACGTATAACGTTATATAGTATTACGTTATAACGTATAACGTTATATAGTATTACGTTATAACGTATAACGTTATATAGTATTACCTTATGACGTATAACGTTATATGGTATTACCATATAACGTATAGCGTTATATAGTATTACGTTATAACGTTATATAGTTTCACCATATAACGTATAACGTTATATAGTATTACGTTATAACGTATAACGTTATATAGTATTACGTTATAACGTATAACGTTATACGTATAACGTTATATAGTATTACGTATAACGTATAACGTTATATAGTATTACGTTATATCGTATAACGTTATATAGTATTACGTTATAACGTATAACGTTATATAGTATTACGTTAGAACGTATAACGTTATATAGTATTACGTTATAACGTTATAACGTATATAGTATTACGTTATAACGTATAACGCTATATAGTATTACGTTATAACGTATAACGTTATATAGTATTACGTTATAACGTATAACGTTATATAGTATTACGTTATAACGTATAACGTTATATAGTATCACCATGTAACGTATAACGTTATATAGTATCACCATGTAACGTATAACGTTATATAGTATTACGTTATAACGTATAACGTCATGTATATTACGTTATAACGTATAACGTTATGTAGTATTACGCTATGACGTATTAACGTTATATAGTATTACGTTATAACGTATAACGTTATATAATATTACCATATAACGTATAACGTTATATAATATTACCATATAAAGTATAACGTTATATAGTATTACCATATAAAGTATAACGTTATATAGTATTACGTTATAACGTATAACGTTGTATAGTATTACGTTATATCGTATAACGTTGTATAGTATTACGTTATATCGTATAACGTGTTATAGTATTACGTTATAACGTATAACGTTATATAGTATTACGTTATATCGTATAACGTTATATAGTATTACGTTATAACGTATAACGTTATATAGTACTACGTTATAACGTATAACGTTATATAGTATTACGTTATAACGTATAACGTTATATAGTATTACGTTATAACGTATAACGTTATATAGTATTACCTTATGACGTATAACGTTATATGGTATTACCATATAACGTATAGCGTTATATAGTACTACGTTATAACGTTATATAGTTTCACCATATAACGTATAACGTTATATAGTATTACGTTATAACGTATAACGTTATATAGTATTACGTTATAACGAATAACGTTATAACGTATAACGTTATATAGTATTACGTTATAACGTATAACGTTATATAGTATTACGTTATATCGTATAACGTTATATAGTATTACGTTATAACGTATAACGTTATATAGTATTACGTTATAACGTATAACGTTATATAGTATTACGTTATAACGTATAACGTTATATAGTATTACGTTATAACGTATAACGCTATATAGTATTACGTTATAACGTATAACGTTATATAGTATTACGTTATAACGTATAACGTTATATAGTATTACGTTATAACGTATAACGTTATATAGTATTACGTTATAACGTATAACGTTATATAGTATTACGTTATAAACGTATAACGTTATATAGTATCACCATGTAACGTATAACGTTATATAGTATCCACCATGTAACGTATAACGTATATAGTATACGTTATAACGTATAACGTCATGTAGTATTACGTTATAACGTATAACGTTATGTAGTATTACGCTATGACGTATAACGTTATATAGTATTACGTTATAACGTATAACGTTATATAATATTACCATATAACGTATAACGTTATATAATATTACCATATAAAGTAAACGTTATATAGTATTACCATATAAAGTATAACGTTATATAGTATTAAACGTATATAACGTATAACGTTGTATAGTATTACGTTATATCGTATAACGTTGTATAGTATTACGTTATATCGTATAACGTGATATAGTATTACGTTATAACGTATAACGTTATATAGTATTACGTTATATCGTATAACGTTATATAGTATTACGTTATAACGTATAACGTTATATAGTACTACGATATAACGTATAACGTTATATAGTATTCGTTATAACGTATAACGTTATATAGTATTACGTTATAACGTATAACGTTATATAGTATTACCTATGACGTATAACGTTATATGGTATTACCATATAACGTATAGCGTTATATAGTACTACGTTATAACGTTATATAGTTTCACCATATAACGTATAACGTATATAGTATTACGTTATAACGTATAAACGTTATATAGTATTACGTTATAACGAATAACGTTATAACGTATAACGTTATATAGTATTACGTTATAACGTATAACGTTATATAGTATTACGTTATATCGTATAACGTTATATAGTATTACGTTATAACGTATTAACGTTATATAGTATTACGTTATAACGTATAACGTTATATAGTATTACGTTATAACGTATAACGTTATATAGTATTACGTTATAACGTATAACGCTATATAGTATTACGTTATAACGTATAACGTTATATAGTATTACGTTATAACGTATAACGTTATATAGTATTACGTTATAACGTATAACGTTATATAGTATCACCATGTAACGTATAACGTTATATAGTATCACCATGTAACGTATAACGTTATATAGTATTACGTTATCATTACGTATAACGTTCATG
>NW_027185013.1:0-43867 GCF_040668555.2 Bombus flavifrons
TTTTGATGAAAACTGACCGTCATTTCCTTCCCGTTTGAGATATTTCGACGTTTTAGCGCTCTTTTTACTCCATTTAACGTGCAGAATACAATGCACAACCGTTTAACCGTCGATACAAGCGGAACAGCTCGCAAATCTCGATGATTTCGTCGATTTTGATGAAAACTGACAGTCATTTCCTTCCCGTTTGAGATATTTCGACGTTTAAGCACTCTTTTTACTCCATTTAACGTGCAGAACGTGATACACGCCAGTTTCACCGTCGAAACAAGCGGAACAGCTCGCAAATCTCAATGATTTCGTCGATTTTGATAAAAACTGACCGTCATTTCCTTCCCGTTTGAGATATTTCGACGTTTTAGCGCTCTTTTTACTCCTTTTTACGTGCAGAATGTAATAAACAACCGTTTCACCGTCGAAACAAGCTAAATAGCTCGCAAATCTCGATGATTTCGTCGATTTTGATGAAAACTGACTGTCACTTCCTTCCCGTTAGAGATATTTAGACGTTTAAGCGCTCGTTTTACTCCATTTAACGTGCAGAACGTGATACACGCCAGTTTCAGCGTCGAAACAATCCCAACAGCTCGCAAATCTCAATGATTTCGTCGATTTTGATAAAAACTGACCGTCATTTCTTTCCCGTTTGAGATATTTCGACGTTTTAGCGCTCTTTTTACTCCTTTTTACGTGCAGAATGTAATAAACAACCGTTTCACCGTCGAAACAAGCGGAACAGCTCGCAAATCTCGATGATTTCGTCGATTTTGATGAAAACTGACCGTCATTTCCTTCCCGTTTGAGATATTTCGACGTTTTAGCGCTCTTTTTACTCCTTCTTACGTGCAGAATGTAATAAACAACCGTTTCACCGTCGAAACAAGCGGAATAGCTCGCAAATCGCTTTGATTTCGTCGATTTTGAAGAAAACTAGCTGTCATTTCCTTCCAGCTTGAGATATTTCGACGTTTAAACGCTCATTTCACTCCTTTTTGCGTGCAGAATGCAATGCACAACCGTTTCACCGTCGAAACAAGCCCAACAGCTCGCAAATCGCTATGATTTCGTCGATTTTGGAGAAAACTAGCTGTCATTTCTTTCCAGCTTGAGATATTTCGACGTTTAAACGCTCATTTCACTAATTTTTACGTGCAGAATGCAATGCACAACCGTTTCACCGTCGAAACAAGCCCAACAGCTCGCAAATCGCTATGATTTCGTCGATTTTGGAGAAAACTAGCTGTCATTTCTTTCCAGCTTGAGATATTTCGACGTTTAAACGCTCATTTCACTAATTTTACGTGCAGAATGTAATAAACAACCGTTTCACCGTCGAAACAATCGGAACAGCACGCAAATCGCTTTGATTTCGTCGATTTTGAAGAAAACTAGCCGTCATTTCCTTCCCGTTTGAGATATTTCGACGTTTAAGCGCTCTTTTTACTCCATTTAACGTGCAGAACGTGATACACGCCAGTTTCAGCGTCGAAACAAGCCCAACAGCTCGCAAATAACTTTGATTTCGTCGATTTTGATGAAAACTGACTGTCATTTCCTTCCCGTTTGAGATATTTCGACGTTTAAGCGCTCGTTTTACTCCATTTAACGTGCAGAACGTGATACACGCCAGTTTCAGCGTGGAAACAAGCCCAACAGCTCGCAAATAGCTTTGATTTCGTCGATTTTGAAGAAAACTAGCTGTCATTTCCTTCCAGCTTGAGATATTTCGACGTTTAAACGCTCATTTCACTCCTTTTTACGTGCAGAATGCAATGTACAACCGTTTAACAGTCGAAACAAGCGGAACAGCTCGCAAATCTCGATGATTTCGTCGATTTTGATGAAAACTGAACGTCATTTCCTTCCCGTTTGAGATATTTCGACGTTTTAGCGCTCTTTTTACTCCTTTTTACGTGCTGAATGTAATAAACAACCGTTTCACCGTCGAAACAAGCGGAACAGCTCGCAAATCTCGATGATTTCTTCGATTTTGATGAAAACTGACCGTCATTTCCTTCCCGTTTGAGATATTTCGACGTTTAAGCGCTCGTTTTATTCCATTTAACGTGCAGAACGTGATACACGCCAGTTTCAGCGTCGAAACAAGCCCAACAGCTCGCAAATAGCTTTGATTTCGTCGATTTTGAAGAAAACTAGCTGTCATTTCCTTCCAGCTTGAGATATTTCGACGTTTGAACGCTCATTTCACTCCTTTTTATGTGCAGAATGCAATGCACAACCGTTTAACCGTCGAAGCAAGCGGAACAGCTCGCAAATCTCGATGATTTCGTTGATTTTGATGAAAACTGACCGTCATTTCCTTCCCGTTTGAGATATTTCGACGTTTAAGCGCTCTTTTTACTCCATTTAACGTGCAGAACGTGATACACGCCAGTTTCAGCGTCGAAACAAGCCCAACAGCTCGCAAATAGCTTTGATTTCGTCGATTTTGATGAAAACTGACTGTCATTTCCTTCCCGTTTGAGATATTTCGACGTTTAAGCGCTCGTTTTACTCCATTTAACGTGCAGAATACAATGCACAACCGTTTAACCGTCGAAACAAGCGGAACAGCTCGCAAATCTCGATGATTTCGTCGATTTTGATGAAAACTGAACGTCATTTCCTTCCCGTTTGAGATATTTCGACGTTTTAGCGCTCTTTTTACTCCTTTTTACGTGCTGAATGTAATAAACAACCGTTTCACCGTCGAAACAAGCGGAACAGCTCGCAAATCTCGATGATTTCGTCGATTTTGATGAAAACTGACCGTCATTTCCTTCCCGTTTGAGATATTTCGACGTTTTAGCGCTCTTTTTACTCCTTTTTACGTGCAGAATGTAATAAACAACCGTTTCACCGTCGAAACAAGCGGAATAGCTCGCAAATCGCTTTGATTTCGTCGATTTTTAAGAAAACTAGCTGTCATTTCCTTCCAGCTTGAGATATTTCGACGTTTAAACGCTCATTTCACTCCTTTTTGCGTGCAGAATGCAATGCACAACCGTTTCACCGTCGAAACAAGCCCAACAGCTCGCAAATCGCTTTGATTTCGTCGATTTTGGAGAAAACTAGCTGTCATTTCTTTCCAGCTTGAGATATTTCGACGTTTAAAACGCTCATTTCACTAATTTTTACGTGCAGAATGTAATAAACAACCGTTTCACCGTCGAAACAATCGGAACAGCACGCAAATCTCGATGATTTCGTCGATTTTGATGAAAACTGACCGTCATTTCCTTCCCGTTTGAGATATTTCGACGTTTTAGCGCTCTTTTTACTCCTTTTTACGTGCAGAACGTAATAAACAATCGTTTCACCGTCAAAACAAACGGAACAGCTCGCAAATCTCGATGATTTCGTCGATTTTGATGAAAACTGACTGTCATTTCCTTCCCGTTTGAGATATTTCGACGTTTTAGCGCTCCTTTTACTCCTTTTTACGTGCAGAATGTAAGAAACAACCGCTTAACCGTCGAAACAAGCGGAACAGCTCGCAAATCGCTTTGATTTCGTCGATTTTGAAGATAACTAGCTATCATTTCCTTCCAGCTTGAGATATTTCGACGTTTAAGCGCTCTTTTTACTCCATTTAACGTGCAGAACGTGATACACACCAGTTTCAGCGTCGAAACAAGCCCAACAGCTCGCAAATCTCGATGATTTCGTCGATTTTGAAGAAAACTAGCTGTCATTTCCTTCCAACTTGAGATATTTCGACGTTTAAAACGCTCATTTCACTCCTTTTTACGTGCAGAATACAATGCACAACCGTTTAACCGTCGAAACAAGCGGAACAGCTCGCAAATCTCAATGATTTCGTCGATTTTGATAAAAACTGACCGTCATTTCTTTCCCGTTTGAGATATTTCGACGTTTTAGCGCTCTTTTTACTCCTTTTTACGTGCAGAATGTAGTAAACAACCATTTCACCTTCGAAACAAGCGGAACAGCTCGCAAATCTCGATGATTTCGTCGATTTTGATGAAAACTGACCGTCATTTCCTTCCCGTTTGAGATATTTCGACGTTTTAGCGCTCTTTTTACTCCATTTAACGTGCAGAACGTGATACACGCCAGTTTCAGCGTCGAAACAAGCCCAACAGCTCGCAAATCGCTTTGATTTCGTCGATTTTGAAGAAAACTAGCTGTCATTTCCTTCCAACTTGAGATATTTCGACGTTTAAACGCTCATTTCACTCCTTTTTACGTGCAGAATACAATGCACAACCGTTTAACCGTCGAAACAAGCGGAACAGCTCGCAAATCTCAATGATTTCGTCGATTTTGATAAAAACTGACCGTCATTTCTTTCCCGTTTGAGATATTTCGACGTTTTAGCGCTCTTTTTACTCCTTTTTACGTGCAGAATGTAGTAAACAACCATTTCACCTTCGAAACAAGCGGAACAGCTCGCAAATCTCGATGATTTCGTCGATTTTGATGAAAACTGACCGTCATTTCCTTCCCGTTTGAGATATTTCGACGTTTTAGCGCTCTTTTTACTCCATTTAACGTGCAGAACGTGATACACGCCAGTTTCAGCGTCGAAACAAGCCCAACAGCTCGCAAATCGCTTTGATTTCGTCGATTTTGAAGAAAACTAGCTGTCATTTCTTTCCAGCTTGAGATATTTCGACGTTTAAACGCTCATTTCACTAATTTTTACGTGCAGAATGTAATAAACAACCGTTTCACCGTCGAAACAAGCGGAACAGCTCGCAAATCGCTTTGATTTCGTCGATTTTGAAGAAAACTAGCTATCATTTCCTTAAAGCTTGAGATATTTCGACGTTTAAGCGCTCTTTTTACTCCATTTAACGTGCAGAACGTGATACACACCAGTTTCAGCGTCGAAACAAGCGGAACAGCTCGCAAATCTCGATGATTTCTTCGATTTTGATGAAAACTGACCGTCATTTCCTTCCCGTTTGAGATATTTCGACGTTTTAGCGCTCTTTTTACTCCTTTTTGCGTGCAGAACGTAATAAACAATCGTTTCACCGTCAAAACAAACGGAACAGCTCGCAAATCTCGATGATTTCGTCGATTTTGATGAAAACTGACTGTCATTTCCTTCCCGTTTGAGATATTTCGACGTTTTAGCGCTCCTTTTACTCCTTTTTACGTGCAGAACGTGATACACACCAGTTTCAGCGTCGAAACAAGCGGAACAGCTCGCAAATCTCGATGATTTCGTCGATTTTGATGAAACTGACCGTCATTTCCTTCCCGTTTGAGATATTTCGACGTTTTAGCGCTCTTTTTACTCCTTTTTACGTGCAGAATGTAATAAACCACCGTTTCACCGTCGAAACAAGCGGAACAGCTCGCAAATCTCGATGATTTCGTCGATTTTGATGAAACTGACCGTCATTTCCTTCCCGTTTGAGATATTTCGACGTTTTAGCGCTCTTTTTACTCCTTTTTACGTGCAGAATGTAATAAACGACCGTTTCACCGTCGAAACAAGCGGAACAGCTCGCAAATCTCGATGATTTCTTCGATTTTGATGAAAACTGACCGTCATTTCCTTCCCGTTTGAGATATTTCGACGTTTTAGCGCTCTTTTTACTCCTTTTTACGTGCAGAACGTAATAAACAATCGTTTCACCGTCAAAACAAACGGAACAGCTCGCAAATCTCAATGATTTCGTCGATTTTGATGAAAACTGACTGTCATTTCCTTCCCGTTTGAGATATTTCGACGTTTTAGCGCTCTTTTTACTCCTTTTTACGTGCAGAATGTAATAAACCACCGTTTCACCGTCGAAACAAGCGGAACAGCTCGCAAATCTCAATGATTTCGTCGATTTTGATAAAAACTGACCGTCATTTCTTTCCCGTTTGAGATATTTCGACGTTTTAGCGCTCTTTTTACTCCTTTTTACGTGCAGAATGTAGTAAACAACCGTTTCACCCTTCGAAACAAGCGGAACAGCTCGCAAATCTCGATGATTTCGTCGATTTTGATGAAAACTGACCGTCATTTCCTTCCCGTTTGAGATATTTCGACGTTTTAGCGCTCTTTTTACTCCATTTAACGTGCAGAACGTGATACACGCCAGTTTCAGCGTCGAAACAAGCCCAACAGCTCGCAAATCGCTTTGATTTCGTCGATTTTGAAGAAAACTAGCTGTCATTTCTTTCCAGCTTGAGATATTTCGACGTTTAAACGCTCATTTCACTAATTTTTACGTGCAGAATGTAATAAACAACCGTTTCACCGTCGAAACAAGCGGAACAGCTCGCAAATCGCTTTGATTTCGTCGATTTTGAAGAAAACTAGCTATCATTTCCTTCCAGCTTGAGATATTTCGACGTTTAAGCGCTCTTTTTACTCCATTTAACGTGCAGAACGTGATACACACCAGTTTCAGCGTCGAAACAAGCCCAACAGCTCGCAAATCTCGATGATTTCGTCGATTTTGAAGAAAACTAGCTGTCATTTCCTTCCAACTTGAGATATTTCGACGTTTAAACGCTCATTTCACTCCTTTTTACGTGCTGAATACAATGCACTACCGTTTAACCGTCGAAACAAGCGGAACAGCTCGCAAATCTCAATGATTTCGTCGATTTTGATAAAAACTGACCGTCATTTCTTTCCCGCTTGAGATATTTCGACGTTTTAGCGCTCTTTTTACTCCTTTTTACGTGCAGAACGTAATAAACAATCGTTTCACCGTCAAAACAAACGGAACAGCTCGCAAATCTCGATGATTTCGTCGATTTTGATGAAAACTGACTGTCATTTCCTTCCCGTTTGAGATATTTCGACGTTTTAGCGCTCCTTTTACTCCTTTTTACGTGCAGAATGTAAGAAACAACCGCTTAACCGTCGAAACAAGCGGAACAGCTCGCAAATCGCTTTGATTTCGTCGATTTTGAAGAAAACTAGCTATCATTTCCTTCCAGCTTGAGATATTTCGACGTTTAAGCGCTCTTTTTACTCCATTTAACGTGCAGAACGTGATACACACCAGTTTCAGCGTCGAAACAAGCCCAACAGCTCGCAAATCTCGATGATTTCGTCGATTTTGAAGAAAACTAGCTGTCATTTCCTTCCAACTTGAGATATTTCGACGTTTAAACGCTCATTTCACTCCTTTTTACGTGCAGAATACAATGCACAACCGTTTAACCGTCGAAACAAGCGGAACAGCTCGCAAATCTCGATGATTTCGTCGATTTTGATGAAAACTGACCGTCATTTCCTTCCCGTTTGAGATATTTCGACGTTTTAGCGCTCTTTTTACTCCTTTTTACGTGCAGAATGTAATAAACCACCGTTTCACCGTCGAAACAAGCGGAACAGCTCGCAAATCTCGATGATTTCGTCGATTTTGATGAAACTGACCGTCATTTCCTTCCCGTTTGAGATATTTCGACGTTTTAGCGCTCTTTTTACTCCTTTTTACGTGCAGAATGTAATAAACAACCGTTTCACCGTCGAAACAAGCGGAACAGCTCGCAAATCTCGATGATTTCTTCGATTTTGATGAAAACTGACCGTCATTTCCTTCCCGTTTGAGATATTTCGACGTTTTAGCGCTCTTTTTACTCCTTTTTACGTGCAGAACGTAATAAACAATCGTTTCACCGTCAAAACAAACGGAACAGCTCGCAAATCTCGATGATTTCGTCGATTTTGATGAAAACTGACTGTCATTTCCTTCCCGTTTGAGATATTTCGACGTTTTAGCGCTCTTTTTACTCCTTTTTACGTGCAGAATGTAATAAACCACCGTTTCACCGTCGAAACAAGCGGAACAGCTCGCAAATCTCGATGATTTCGTCGATTTTGATGAAACTGACCGTCATTTCCTTCCCGTTTGAGATATTTCGACGTTTTAGCGCTCTTTTTACTCCTTTTTACGTGCAGAATGTAATAAACAACCGTTTCACCGTCGAAACAAGCCCAACAGCTCGCAAATCGCTTTGATTTCGTCGATTTTGGAGAAAACTAGCTGTCATTTCTTTCCAGCTTGAGATATTTCGACGTTTAAAACGCTCATTTCACTAATTTTTACGTGCAGAATGTAATAAACAACCGTTTCACCGTCGAAACAATCGGAACAGCACGCAAATCTCGATGATTTCGTCGATTTTGATGAAAACTGACCGTCATTTCCTTCCCGTTTGAGATATTTCGACGTTTTAGCGCTCTTTTTACTCCTTTTTACGTGCAGAACGTAATAAACAATCGTTTCACCGTCAAAACAAACGGAACAGCTCGCAAATTTCGATGATTTCGTCGATTTTGATGAAAACTGACTGTCATTTCCTTCCCGTTTGAGATATTTCGACGTTTTAGCGCTCCTTTTACTCCTTTTTACGTGCAGAATGTAAGAAACAACCGCTTAACCGTCGAAACAAGCGGAACAGCTCGCAAATCGCTTTGATTTCGTCGATTTTGAAGATAACTAGCTATCATTTCCTTCCAGCTTGAGATATTTCGACGTTTAAGCGCTCTTTTTACTCCATTTAACGTGCAGAACGTGATACACACCAGTTTCAGCGTCGAAACAAGCCCAACAGCTCGCAAATCTCGATGATTTCGTCGATTTTGAAGAAAACTAGCTGTCATTTCCTTCCAACTTGAGATATTTCGACGTTTAAACGCTCATTTCACTCCTTTTTACGTGCTGAATACAATGCACAACCGTTTAACCGTCGAAACAAGCGGAACAGCTCGCAAATCTCAATGATTTCGTCGATTTTGATAAAAACTGACCGTCACTTCTTTCCCGTTTGAGATATTTCGACGTTTTAGCGCTCTTTTTACTCCTTTTTACGTGCAGAACGTAATAAACAATCGTTTCACCGTCAAAACAAACGGAACAGCTCGCAAATCTCGATGATTTCGTCGATTTTGATGAAAACTGACTGTCATTTCCTTCCCGTTTGAGATATTTCGACGTTTTAGCGCTCCTTTTACTCCTTTTTACGTGCAGAACGTGATACACACCAGTTTCAGCGTCGAAACAAGCGGAACAGCTCGCAAATCTCGATGATTTCGTCGATTTTGATGAAACTGACCGTCATTTCCTTCCCGTTTGAGATATTTCGACGTTTTAGCGCTCTTTTTACTCCTTTTTACGTGCAGAATGTAATAAACCACCGTTTCACCGTCGAAACAAGCGGAACAGCTCGCAAATCTCGATGATTTCGTCGATTTTGATGAAACTGACCGTCATTTCCTTCCCGTTTGAGATATTTCGACGTTTTAGCGCTCTTTTTACTCCTTTTTACGTGCAGAATGTAATAAACGACCGTTTCACCGTCGAAACAAGCGGAACAGCTCGCAAATCTCGATGATTTCTTCGATTTTGATGAAAACTGACCGTCATTTCCTTCCCGTTTGAGATATTTCGACGTTTTAGCGCTCTTTTTACTCCTTTTTACGTGCAGAACGTAATAAACAATCGTTTCACCGTCAAAACAAACGGAACAGCTCGCAAATCTCAATGATTTCGTCGATTTTGATGAAAACTGACTGTCATTTCCTTCCCGTTTGAGATATTTCGACGTTTCAGCGCTCTTTTTACTCCTTTTTACGTGCAGAATGTAATAAACCACCGTTTCACCGTCGAAACAAGCGGAACAGCTCGCAAATCTCGATGATTTCGTCGATTTTGATGAAACTGACCGTCTTTTCCTTCCCGTTTGAGATATTTCGACGTTTTAGCGCTCTTTTTACTCCTTTTTACGTGCAGAATGTCATAAACAACCGTTTCACCGTCGAAACAAGCGGAACAGCTCGCGAATCTCGATGATTTCTTCGATTTTGATGAAAACTGACCGTCATTTCCTTCCAGCTTGAGATATTTCGACGTTTAAGCGCTCTTTTTACTCCATTTAACGTGCAGAACGTGATACACACCAGTTTCAGCGTCGAAACAAGCCCAACAGCTCGCAAATCTCGATGATTTCGTCGATTTTGAAGAAAACTAGCTGTCATTTCCTTCCAACTTGAGATATTTCGACGTTTAAACGCTCATTTCACTCCTTTTTACGTGCAGAATACAATGCACAACCGTTTAACCGTCGAAACAAGCGGAACAGCTCGCAAATCTCAATGATTTCGTCGATTTTGATAAAAACTGACCGTCATTTCTTTCCCGTTTGAGATATTTCGACGTTTTAGCGCTCTTTTTACTCCTTTTTACGTGCAGAATGTAGTAAACAACCGTTTCACCTTCGAAACAAGCGGAACAGCTCGCAAATCTCGATGATTTCGTCGATTTTGATGAAAACTGACCGTCATTTCCTTCCCGTTTGAGATATTTCGACGTTTTAGCGCTCTTTTTACTCCATTTAACGTGCAGAACGTGATACACGCCAGTTTCAGCGTCGAAACAAGCCCAACAGCTCGCAAATCGCTTTGATTTCGTCGATTTTGAAGAAAACTAGCTGTCATTTCTTTCCAGCTTGAGATATTTCGACGTTTAAACGCTCATTTCACTAATTTTTACGTGCAGAATGTAATAAACAACCGTTTCACCGTCGAAACAAGCGGAACAGCTCGCAAATCGCTTTGATTTCGTCGATTTTGAAGAAAACTAGCTATCATTTCCTTCCAGCTTGAGATATTTCGACGTTTAAGCGCTCTTTTTACTCCATTTAACGTGCAGAACGTGATACACACCAGTTTCAGCGTCGAAACAAGCCCAACAGCTCGCAAATCTCGATGATTTCGTCGATTTTGAAGAAAACTAGCTGTCATTTCCTTCCAACTTGAGATATTTCGACGTTTAAACGCTCATTTCACTCCTTTTTACGTGCTGAATACAATGCACTACCGTTTAACCGTCGAAACAAGCGGAACAGCTCGCAAATCTCAATGATTTCGTCGATTTTGATAAAAACTGACCGTCATTTCTT
Organism: Bombus flavifrons; assembly: GCF_040668555.2. Classification (NCBI taxonomy): domain Eukaryota; kingdom Metazoa; phylum Arthropoda; class Insecta; order Hymenoptera; family Apidae; genus Bombus; species Bombus flavifrons. The sequence continues at coordinate 10,888 of NW_027185013.1, forward strand.
TCCCGTTTGAGATATTTCGACGTTTTAGCGCTCTTTTTACTCCTTTTTACGTGCAGAACGTAATAAACAATCGTTTCACCGTCAAAACAAACGGAACAGCTCGCAAATCTCGATGATTTCGTCGATTTTGATGAAAACTGACTGTCATTTCCTTCCCGTTTGAGATATTTCGACGTTTTAGCGCTCCTTTTACTCCTTTTTACGTGCAGAATGTAAGAAACAACCGCTTAACCGTCGAAACAAGCGGAACAGCTCGCAAATCGCTTTGATTTCGTCGATTTTGAAGAAAACTAGCTATCATTTCCTTCCAGCTTGAGATATTTCGACGTTTAAGCGCTCTTTTTACTCCATTTAACGTGCAGAACGTGATACACACCAGTTTCAGCGTCGAAACAAGCCCAACAGCTCGCAAATCTCGATGATTTCGTCGATTTTGAAGAAAACTAGCTGTCATTTCCTTCCAACTTGAGATATTTCGACGTTTAAACGCTCATTTCACTCCTTTTTACGTGCAGAATACAATGCACAACCGTTTAACCGTCGAAACAAGCGGAACAGCTCGCAAATCTCGATGATTTCGTCGATTTTGAAGAAAACTAGCTGTCATTTCCTTCCAACTTGAGATATTTCGACGTTTAAACGCTCATTTCACTCCTTTTTACGTGCAGAATACAATGCACAACCGTTTAACCGTCGAAACAAGCGGAACAGCTCGCAAATCTCGATGATTTCGTCGATTTTGATGAAACTGACCGTCATTTCCTTCCCGTTTGAGATATTTCGACGTTTTAGCGCTCTTTTTACTCCTTTTTACGTGCAGAATATAATAATAAACAACCGTTTCACCGTCGAAACAAGCGGAACAGCTCGCAAATCTCGATGATTTCTTCGATTTTGATGAAAACTGACCGTCATTTCCTTCCCGTTTGAGATATTTCGACGTTTTAGCGCTCTTTTTACTCCTTTTTACGTGCAGAACGTAATAAACAATCGTTTCACCGTCAAAACAAACGGAACAGCTCGCAAATCTCGATGATTTCGTCGATTTTGAAGAAAACTAGCTGTCATTTCCTTCCAACTTGAGATATTTCGACGTTTAAACGCTCATTTCACTCCTTTTTACGTGCAGAATACAATGCACAACCGTTTAACCGTCGAAACAAGCGGAACAGCTCGCAAATCTCAATGATTTCGTCGATTTTGATAAAAACTGACCGTCATTTCTTTCCCGTTTGAGATATTTCGAACGTTTTAGCGCTCTTTTTACTCCTTTTTACGTGCAGAATGTAGTAAACAACCGTTTCACCTTCGAAACAAGCGGAACATCTCGCAAATCTCGATGATTTCGTCGATTTTGATGAAAACTGACCGTCATTTCCTTCCCGTTTGAGATATTTCGACGTTTTAGCGCTCCTTTTACTCCTTTTTACGTGCAGAACGTGATACACACCAGTTTCAGCGTCGAAACAAGCGGAACAGCTCGCAAATCTCGATGATTTCGTCGATTTTGATGAAACTGACCGTCATTTCCTTCCCGTTTGAGATATTTCGACGTTTTAGCGCTCTTTTTACTCCTTTTTACGTGCAGAATGTAATAAACCACCGTTTCACCGTCGAAACAAGCGGAACAGCTCGCAAATCTCGATGATTTCGTCGATTTTGATGAAACTGACCGTCATTTCCTTCCCGTTTGAGATATTTCGACGTTTTAGCGCTCTTTTTACTCCTTTTTACGTGCAGAATGTAATAAACGACCGTTTCACCGTCGAAACAAGCGGAACAGCTCGCAAATCTCGATGATTTCTTCGATTTTGATGAAAACTGACCGTCATTTCCTTCCCGTTTGAGATATTTCGACGTTTTAGCGCTCTTTTTACTCCTTTTTACGTGCAGAACGTAATAAACAATCGTTTCACCGTCAAAACAAACGGAACAGCTCGCAAATCTCAATGATTTCGTCGATTTTGATGAAAACTGACTGTCATTTCCTTCCCGTTTGAGATATTTCGACGTTTTAGCGCTCTTTTTACTCCTTTTTACGTGCAGAATGTAGTAAACAACCGTTTCACCTTCGAAACAAGCGGAACAGCTCGCAAATCTCGATGATTTCGTCGATTTTGATGAAAACTGACCGTCATTTCCTTCCCGTTTGAGATATTTCGACGTTTTAGCGCTCTTTTTACTCCATTTAACGTGCAGAACGTGATACACGCCAGTTTCAGCGTCGAAACAAGCCCAACAGCTCGCAAATCGCTTTGATTTCGTCGATTTTGAAGAAAACTAGCTGTCATTTCTTTCCAGCTTGAGATATTTCGACGTTTAAACGCTCATTTCACTAATTTTTACGTGCAGAATGTAATAAACAACCGTTTCACCGTCGAAACAAGCGGAACAGCTCGCAAATCGCTTTGATTTCGTCGATTTTGATAAAAACTGACCGTCATTTCTTTCCCGTTTGAGATATTTCGACGTTTTAGCGCTCTTTTTACTCCTTTTTACGTGCAGAACGTAATAAACAATCGTTTCACCGTCAAAACAAACGGAACAGCTCGCAAATCTCGATGATTTCGTCGATTTTGATGAAAACTGACTGTCATTTCCTTCCCGTTTGAGATATTTCGACGTTTTAGCGCTCCTTTTACTCCTTTTTACGTGCAGAATGTAAGAAACAACCGCTTAACCGTCGAAACAAGCGGAACAGCTCGCAAATCGCTTTGATTTCGTCGATTTTGAAGAAAACTAGCTATCATTTCCTTCCAGCTTGAGATATTTCGACGTTTAAGCGCTCTTTTTACTCCATTTAACGTGCAGAACGTGATACACACCAGTTTCAGCGTCGAAACAAGCCCAACAGCTCGCAAATCTCGATGATTTCGTCGATTTTGAAGAAAACTAGCTGTCATTTCCTTCCAACTTGAGATATTTCGACGTTTAAACGCTCATTTCACTCCTTTTTACGTGCAGAATACAATGCACAACCGTTTAACCGTCGAAACAAGCGGAACAGCTCGCAAATCTCGATGATTTCGTCGATTTTGATGAAAACTGACCGTCATTTCCTTCCCGTTTGAGATATTTCGACGTTTTAGCGCTCTTTTTACTCCTTTTTACGTGCAGAATGTAATAAACCACCGTTTCACCGTCGAAACAAGCGGAACAGCTCGCAAATCTCGATGATTTCGTCGATTTTGATGAAACTGACCGTCATTTCCTTCCCGTTTGAGATATTTCGACGTTTTAGCGCTCTTTTTACTCCTTTTTACGTGCAGAATGTAATAAACAACCGTTTCACCGTCGAAACAAGCGGAACAGCTCGCAAATCTCGATGATTTCTTCGATTTTGATGAAAACTGACCGTCATTTCCTTCCCGTTTGAGATATTTCGACGTTTTAGCGCTCTTTTTACTCCTTTTTACGTGCAGAACGTAATAAACAATCGTTTCACCGTCAAAACAAACGGAACAGCTCGCAAATCTCGATGATTTCGTCGATTTTGATGAAAACTGACTGTCATTTCCTTCCCGTTTGAGATATTTCGACGTTTTAGCGCTCTTTTTACTCCTTTTTACGTGCAGAATGTAATAAACCACCGTTTCACCGTCGAAACAAGCGGAACAGCTCGCAAATCTCGATGATTTCGTCGATTTTGATGAAACTGACCGTCATTTCCTTCCCGTTTGAGATATTTCGACGTTTTAGCGCTCTTTTTACTCCTTTTTACGTGCAGAATGTAATAAACAACCGTTTCACCGTCGAAACAAGCCCAACAGCTCGCAAATCGCTTTGATTTCGTCGATTTTGGAGAAAACTAGCTGTCATTTCTTTCCAGCTTGAGATATTTCGACGTTTAAACGCTCATTTCACTAATTTTTACGTGCAGAATGTAATAAACAACCGTTTCACCGTCGAAACAATCGGAACAGCACGCAAATCTCGATGATTTCGTCGATTTTGATGAAAACTGACCGTCATTTCCTTCCCGTTTGAGATATTTCGACGTTTTAGCGCTCTTTTTACTCCTTTTTACGTGCAGAACGTAATAAACAATCGTTTCACCGTCAAAACAAACGGAACAGCTCGCAAATTTCGATGATTTCGTCGATTTTGATGAAAACTGACTGTCATTTCCTTCCCGTTTGAGATATTTCGACGTTTTAGCGCTCCTTTTACTCCTTTTTACGTGCAGAATGTAAGAAACAACCGCTTAACCGTCGAAACAAGCGGAACAGCTCGCAAATCGCTTTGATTTCGTCGATTTTGAAGATAACTAGCTATCATTTCCTTCCAGCTTGAGATATTTCGACGTTTAAGCGCTCTTTTTACTCCATTTAACGTGCAGAACGTGATACACACCAGTTTCAGCGTCGAAACAAGCCCAACAGCTCGCAAATCTCGATGATTTCGTCGATTTTGAAGAAAACTAGCTGTCATTTCCTTCCAACTTGAGATATTTCGACGTTTAAACGCTCATTTCACTCCTTTTTACGTGCTGAATACAATGCACAACCGTTTAACCGTCGAAACAAGCGGAACAGCTCGCAAATCTCAATGATTTCGTCGATTTTGATAAAAACTGACCGTCACTTCTTTCCCGTTTGAGATATTTCGACGTTTTAGCGCTCTTTTTACTCCTTTTTACGTGCAGAACGTAATAAACAATCGTTTCACCGTCAAAACAAACGGAACAGCTCGCAAATCTCGATGATTTCGTCGATTTTGATGAAAACTGACTGTCATTTCCTTCCCGTTTGAGATATTTCGACGTTTTAGCGCTCCTTTTACTCCTTTTTACGTGCAGAACGTGATACACACCAGTTTCAGCGTCGAAACAAGCGGAACAGCTCGCAAATCTCGATGATTTCGTCGATTTTGATGAAACTGACCGTCATTTCCTTCCCGTTTGAGATATTTCGACGTTTTAGCGCTCTTTTTACTCCTTTTTACGTGCAGAATGTAATAAACCACCGTTTCACCGTCGAAACAAGCGGAACAGCTCGCAAATCTCGATGATTTCGTCGATTTTGATGAAACTGACCGTCATTTCCTTCCCGTTTGAGATATTTCGACGTTTTAGCGCTCTTTTTACTCCTTTTTACGTGCAGAATGTAATAAACGACCGTTTCACCGTCGAAACAAGCGGAACAGCTCGCAAATCTCGATGATTTCTTCGATTTTGATGAAAACTGACCGTCATTTCCTTCCCGTTTGAGATATTTCGACGTTTTAGCGCTCTTTTTACTCCTTTTTACGTGCAGAACGTAATAAACAATCGTTTCACCGTCAAAACAAACGGAACAGCTCGCAAATCTCAATGATTTCGTCGATTTTGATGAAAACTGACTGTCATTTCCTTCCCGTTTGAGATATTTCGACGTTTCAGCGCTCTTTTTACTCCTTTTTACGTGCAGAATGTAATAAACCACCGTTTCACCGTCGAAACAAGCGGAACAGCTCGCAAATCTCGATGATTTCGTCGATTTTGATGAAACTGACCGTCTTTTCCTTCCCGTTTGAGATATTTCGACGTTTTAGCGCTCTTTTTACTCCTTTTTACGTGCAGAATGTCATAAACAACCGTTTCACCGTCGAAACAAGCGGAACAGCTCGCGAATCTCGATGATTTCTTCGATTTTGATGAAAACTGACCGTCATTTCCTTCCAGCTTGAGATATTTCGACGTTTAAGCGCTCTTTTTACTCCATTTAACGTGCAGAACGTGATACACACCAGTTTCAGCGTCGAAACAAGCCCAACAGCTCGCAAATCTCGATGATTTCGTCGATTTTGAAGAAAACTAGCTGTCATTTCCTTCCAACTTGAGATATTTCGACGTTTAAACGCTCATTTCACTCCTTTTTACGTGCTGAATACAATGCACTACCGTTTAACCGTCGAAACAAGCGGAACAGCTCGCAAATCTCAATGATTTCGTCGATTTTGATAAAAACTGACCGTCATTTCTTTCCCGTTTGAGATATTTCGACGTTTTAGCGCTCTTTTTACTCCTTTTTACGTGCAGAACGTAATAAACAATCGTTTCACCGTCAAAACAAACGGAACAGCTCGCAAATCTCGATGATTTCGTCGATTTTGATGAAAACTGACTGTCATTTCCTTCCCGTTTGAGATATTTCGACGTTTTAGCGCTCCTTTTACTCCTTTTTACGTGCAGAATGTAAGAAACAACCGCTTAACCGTCGAAACAAGCGGAACAGCTCGCAAATCGCTTTGATTTCGTCGATTTTGAAGAAAACTAGCTATCATTTCCTTCCAGCTTGAGATATTTCGACGTTTAAGCGCTCTTTTTACTCCATTTAACGTGCAGAACGTGATACACACCAGTTTCAGCGTCGAAACAAGCCCAACAGCTCGCAAATCTCGATGATTTCGTCGATTTTGAAGAAAACTAGCTGTCATTTCCTTCCAACTTGAGATATTTCGACGTTTAAACGCTCATTTCACTCCTTTTTACGTGCAGAATACAATGCACAACCGTTTAACCGTCGAAACAAGCGGAACAGCTCGCAAATCTCGATGATTTCGTCGATTTTGAAGAAAACTAGCTGTCATTTCCTTCCAACTTGAGATATTTCGACGTTTAAACGCTCATTTCACTCCTTTTTACGTGCAGAATACAATGCACAACCGTTTAACCGTCGAAACAAGCGGAACAGCTCGCAAATCTCGATGATTTCGTCGATTTTGATGAAACTGACCGTCATTTCCTTCCCGTTTGAGATATTTCGACGTTTTAGCGCTCTTTTTACTCCTTTTTACGTGCAGAATGTAATAAACAACCGTTTCACCTTCGAAACAAGCGGAACAGCTCGCAAATCTCGATGATTTCGTCGATTTTGATGAAAACTGACCGTCATTTCCTTCCCGTTTGAGATATTTCGACGTTTTAGCGCACTTTTTACTCCATTTAACGTGCAGAACGTGATACACGCCAGTTTCAGCGTCGAAACAAGCCCAACAGCTCGCAAATCGCTTTGATTTCGTCGATTTTGAAGAAAACTAGCTGTCATTTCTTTCCAGCTTGAGATATTTCGACGTTTAAACGCTCATTTCACTAATTTTTACGTGCAGAATGTAATAAACAACCGTTTCACCGTCGAAACAAGCGGAACAGCTCGCAAATCGCTTTGATTTCGTCGATTTTGAAGAAAACTAGCCGTCATTTCCTTCCAGCTTGAGATATTTCGACGTTTAAACGCTCATTTCACTCCTTTTTACGTGCAGAATGCAATGCACAACCGTTTAACCGTCGAAACAAACGGAACAGCTCGCAAATCTCAATGATTTCGTCGATTTTGATAAAAACTGACCGTCATTTCTTTCCCGTTTGAGATATTTCGACGTTTTAGCGCTCTTTTTACTCCTCTTTACGTGCAGAATGTAATAAACCACCGTTTCACCGTCGAAACAAGCGGAACAGCTCGCAAATCTCGATGATTTCGTCGACTTTGATGAAAACTGACCGTCATTTCCTTCCCGTTTGAGATATTTCGACGTTTAAGCGCTCTTTTTACTCCATTTAACGTGCAGAACGTGATACACGCCAGTTTCAGCGTCGAAACAAGCCCAACAGCTCGCAAATAGCTTTGATTTCGTCGATTTTGAAGAAAACTAGCTGTCATTTCCTTCCAGCTTGAGATATTTCGACGTTTAAACGCTCATTTCACTCCTTTTTACGTGCAGAATGCAATGCACAACCGTTTCACCGTCGAAACAAGCGGAACAGCTCGCAAATCTCAATGATTTCGTCGATTTTGATAAAAACTGACCGTCATTTCTTTCCCGTTTGAGATATTTCGACGTTTTAGCGCTCTTTTTACTCCTTTTTACGTGCAGAATGTAATAAACAACCGTTTCACAGTCGAAACAAGCGGAACAGCTCGCAAATCTCGATGATTTCGTCGATTTTGATGAAAACTGACCGTCATTTCCTTCCCGTTTGAGATATTTCGACGTTTTAGCGCTCTTTTTACTCCTTTTTACGTGCAGAATGTAATAAACAACCGTTTCACCGTCGAAACAAGCGGAATAGCTCGCAAATCGCTTTGATTTCGTCGATTTTGAAGAAAACTAGCTGTCATTTCCTTCCAGCTTGAGATATTTCGACGTTTAAACGCTCATTTCACTCCTTTTTGCGTGCAGAATGCAATGCACAACCGTTTCACCGTCGAAACAAGCGGAACAGCTCGCAAATCTCAATGATTTCGTCGATTTTGATAAAAACTGACCGTCATTTCTTTCCCGTTTGAGATATTTCGACGTTTTAGCGCTCTTTTTACTCCTTTTTACGTGCAGAATGTAATAAACAACCGTTTCACCGTCGAAACAAGCGGAACAGCTCGCAAGTCTCGATGATTTCGTCGATTTTGATGAAAACTGACCGTCATTTCCTTCCCGTTTGAGATATTTCGACGTTTTAGCGCTCTTTTTACTCCTTTTTACGTGCAGAATGTAATAAACAACCGTTTCACAGTCGAAACAAGCGGAACAGCTCGCAAATCTCGATGATTTCGTCGATTTTGATGAAAACTGACCGTCATTTCCTTCCCGTTTGAGATATTTCGACGTTTTAGCGCTCTTTTTACTCCTTTTTACGTGCAGAATGTAATAAACAACCGTTTCACCGTCGAAACAAGCGGAATAGCTCGCAAATCGCTTTGATTTCGTCGATTTTGAAGAAAACTAGCTGTCATTTCCTTCCAGCTTGAGATATTTCGACGTTTAAACGCTCATTTCACGCCTTTTTGCGTGCAGAATGCAATGCACAACCGTTTCACCGTCGAAACAAGCGGAACAGCTCGCAAATCTCAATGATTTCGTCGATTTTGATAAAAACTGACCGTCATTTCTTTCCCGTTTGAGATATTTCGACGTTTTAGCGCTCTTTTTACTCCTTTTTACGTGCAGAATGTAATAAACAACCGTTTCACCGTCGAAACAAGCGGAACAGCTCGCAAGTCTCGATGATTTCGTCGATTTTGATGAAAACTGACCGTCATTTCCTTCCCGTTTGAGATATTTCGACGTTTTAGCGCTCTTTTTACTCCTTTTTACGTGCAGAATGTAATAAACAACCGTTTCACCGTCGAAACAAGCGGAATAGCTCGCAAATCGCTTTGATTTCGTCGATTTTGAAGAAAACTAGCTGTCATTTCCTTCCAGCTTGAGATATTTCGACGTTTAAACGCTCATTTCACTCCTTTTTGCGTGCAGAATGCAATGCACAACCGTTTCACCGTCGAAACAAGCCCAACAGCTCGCAAATCGCTTTGATTTCGTCGATTTTGGAGAAAACTAGCTGTCATTTCTTTCCAGCTTGAGATATTTCGACGTTTAAACGCTCATTTCACTAATTTTTACGTGCAGAATGTAATAAAGAACCGTTTCACCGTCGAAACAATCGGAACAGCACGCAAATCGCTTTGATTTCGTCGATTTTGAAGAAAACTAGCCGTCATTTCCTTCCAGCTTGAGATATTTCGACGTTCTAGCGCTCTTTTTACTCCTTTTTACGTGCTGAATGTAATAAACAACCGTTTCACCGTCGAAACAAGCGGAACAGCTCGCAAATCTCGATGATTTCTTCGATTTTGATGAAAACTGACCGTCATTTCCTTCCCGTTTGAGATATTTCGACGTTTAAGCGCTCGTTTTATTCCATTTAACGTGCAGAACGTGATACACGCCAGTTTCAGCGTCGAAACAAGCCCAACAGCTCGCAAATAGCTTTGATTTCGTCGATTTTGAAGAAAACTAGCTGTCATTTCCTTCCCGTTTGAGATATTTCGACGTTCTAGCGCTCTTTTTACTCCTTTTTACGTGCAGAATGTAAGAAACAACCGCTTAACCGTCGAAACAAGCGGAACAGCTCGCAAATCGCTTTGATTTCGTCGATTTTGAAGAAAACTAGCTATCATTTCCTTCCAGCTTGAGATATTTCGACGTTTAAGCGCTCTTTTTACTCCATTTAACGTGCAGAACGTGATACACACCAGTTTCAGCGTCGAAACAAGCCCAACATCTCGCAAATCTCGATGATTTCGTCGATTTTGAAGAAAACTAGCTGTCATTTCCTTCCAACTTGAGATATTTCGACGTTTAAACGCTCATTTCACTCCTTTTTACGTGCAGAATACAATGCACAACCGTTTAACCGTCGAAACAAGCGGAACAGCTCGCAAATCTCAATGATTTCGTCGATTTTGATAAAAACTGACCGTCATTTCTTTTCCGTTTGAGATATTTCGACGTTTTAGCGCTCTTTTTACTCCTTTTTACGTGCAGAATGTAGTAAACAACCGTTTCACCTTCGAAACAAGCGGAACAGCTCGCAAATCTCGATGATTTCGTCGATTTTGAAGATAACTGACTGTCATTTCCTTCCCGTTTGAGATATTTCGACGTTTTAGCGCTCTTTTTACTCCATTTAACGTGCAGAACGTGATACACGCCAGTTTCAGCGTCGAAACAAGCCCAACAGCTCGCAAATAGCTTTGATTTCGTCGATTTTGAAGAAAACTAGCTGTCATTTCCTTCCAGCTTGAGATATTTCGACGTTTGAACGCTCATTTCACTCCTTTTTATGTGCAGAATGCAATGCACAACCGTTTAACCGTCGAAGCAAGCGGAACAGCTCGCAAATCTCGATGATTTCGTCGATTTTGATGAAAACTGACCGTCATTTCCTTCCCGTTTGAGATATTTCGAAGTTTAAGCGCTCTTTTTACTCCTTTTTACTTGCAGAATGCAATGCACAACCGTTTAACCGTCGAAACAAGCGGAACAGCTCGCAAATCTCGATGATTTCGTCGATTTTGATGAAAACTGACCGTCATTTCCTTCCCGTTTGAGATATTTCGACGTTTTAGCGCTCTTTTTACTCCTTTTTACGTGCAGAATGTAATAAACCACCGTTTCACCGTCGAAACAAGCGGAACAGCTCGCAAATCTCGATGATTTCGTCGATTTTGATGAAACTGACCGTCATTTCCTTCCCGTTTGAGATATTTCGACGTTTTAGCGCTCTTTTTACTCCTTTTTACGTGCAGAATGTAATAAACAACCGTTTCACAGTCGAAACAAGCGGAACAGCTCGCAAATCTCGATGATTTCGTCGATTTTGATGAAAACTGACCGTCATTTCCTTCCCGTTTGAGATATTTCGACGTTTTAGCGCTCTTTTTACTCCTTTTTACGTGCAGAATGTAATAAACAACCGTTTCACCGTCGAAACAAGCGGAATAGCTCGCAAATCGCTTTGATTTCGTCGATTTTGAAGAAAACTAGCTGTCATTTCCTTCCAGCTTGAGATATTTCGACGTTTAAACGCTCATTTCACGCCTTTTTGCGTGCAGAATGCAATGCACAACCGTTTCACCGTCGAAACAAGCGGAACAGCTCGCAAATCTCAATGATTTCGTCGATTTTGATAAAAACTGACCGTCATTTCTTTCCCGTTTGAGATATTTCGACGTTTTAGCGCTCTTTTTACTCCTTTTTACGTGCAGAATGTAATAAACAACCGTTTCACCGTCGAAACAAGCGGAACAGCTCGCAAGTCTCGATGATTTCGTCGATTTTGATGAAAACTGACCGTCATTTCCTTCCCGTTTGAGATATTTCGACGTTTTAGCGCTCTTTTTACTCCTTTTTACGTGCAGAATGTAATAAACAACCGTTTCACCGTCGAAACAAGCGGAATAGCTCGCAAATCGCTTTGATTTCGTCGATTTTGAAGAAAACTAGCTGTCATTTCCTTCCAGCTTGAGATATTTCGACGTTTAAACGCTCATTTCACTCCTTTTTGCGTGCAGAATGCAATGCACAACCGTTTCACCGTCGAAACAAGCCCAACAGCTCGCAAATCGCTTTGATTTCGTCGATTTTGGAGAAAACTAGCTGTCATTTCTTTCCAGCTTGAGATATTTCGACGTTTAAACGCTCATTTCACTAATTTTTACGTGCAGAATGTAATAAAGAACCGTTTCACCGTCGAAACAATCGGAACAGCACGCAAATCGCTTTGATTTCGTCGATTTTGAAGAAAACTAGCCGTCATTTCCTTCCAGCTTGAGATATTTCGACGTTCTAGCGCTCTTTTTACTCCTTTTTACGTGCTGAATGTAATAAACAACCGTTTCACCGTCGAAACAAGCGGAACAGCTCGCAAATCTCGATGATTTCTTCGATTTTGATGAAAACTGACCGTCATTTCCTTCCCGTTTGAGATATTTCGACGTTTAAGCGCTCGTTTTATTCCATTTAACGTGCAGAACGTGATACACGCCAGTTTCAGCGTCGAAACAAGCCCAACAGCTCGCAAATAGCTTTGATTTCGTCGATTTTGAAGAAAACTAGCTGTCATTTCCTTCCCGTTTGAGATATTTCGACGTTCTAGCGCTCTTTTTACTCCTTTTTACGTGCAGAATGTAAGAAACAACCGCTTAACCGTCGAAACAAGCGGAACAGCTCGCAAATCGCTTTGATTTCGTCGATTTTGAAGAAAACTAGCTATCATTTCCTTCCAGCTTGAGATATTTCGACGTTTAAGCGCTCTTTTTACTCCATTTAACGTGCAGAACGTGATACACACCAGTTTCAGCGTCGAAACAAGCCCAACATCTCGCAAATCTCGATGATTTCGTCGATTTTGAAGAAAACTAGCTGTCATTTCCTTCCAACTTGAGATATTTCGACGTTTAAACGCTCATTTCACTCCTTTTTACGTGCAGAATACAATGCACAACCGTTTAACCGTCGAAACAAGCGGAACAGCTCGCAAATCTCAATGATTTCGTCGATTTTGATAAAAACTGACCGTCATTTCTTTTCCGTTTGAGATATTTCGACGTTTTAGCGCTCTTTTTACTCCTTTTTACGTGCAGAATGTAGTAAACAACCGTTTCACCTTCGAAACAAGCGGAACAGCTCGCAAATCTCGATGATTTCGTCGATTTTGAAGATAACTGACTGTCATTTCCTTCCCGTTTGAGATATTTCGACGTTTTAGCGCTCTTTTTACTCCATTTAACGTGCAGAACGTGATACACGCCAGTTTCAGCGTCGAAACAAGCCCAACAGCTCGCAAATAGCTTTGATTTCGTCGATTTTGAAGAAAACTAGCTGTCATTTCCTTCCAGCTTGAGATATTTCGACGTTTGAACGCTCATTTCACTCCTTTTTATGTGCAGAATGCAATGCACAACCGTTTAACCGTCGAAGCAAGCGGAACAGCTCGCAAATCTCGATGATTTCGTCGATTTTGATGAAAACTGACCGTCATTTCCTTCCCGTTTGAGATATTTCGAAGTTTAAGCGCTCTTTTTACTCCTTTTTACTTGCAGAATGCAATGCACAACCGTTTAACCGTCGAAACAAGCGGAACAGCTCGCAAATCTCGATGATTTCGTCGATTTTGATGAAAACTGACCGTCATTTCCTTCCCGTTTGAGATATTTCGACGTTTTAGCGCTCTTTTTACTCCTTTTTACGTGCAGAATGTAATAAACCACCGTTTCACCGTCGAAACAAGCGGAACAGCTCGCAAATCTCGATGATTTCGTCGATTTTGATGAAACTGACCGTCATTTCCTTCCCGTTTGAGATATTTCGACGTTTTAGCGCTCTTTTTACTCCTTTTTACGTGCAGAATGTAATAAACAACCGTTTCACCGTCGAAACAAGCGGAACAGCTCGCAAATCTCGATGATTTCGTCGATTTTGATGAAAACTGACCGTCATTTCCTTCCCGTTTGAGATATTTCGACGTTTAAGCGCTCTTTTTACTCCATTTAACGTGCAGAACGTGATACACGCCAGTTTCAGCGTCGAAACAAGCCCAACAGCTCGCAAATAGCTTTGATTTCGCCGATTTTGATGAAAACTGACTGTCATTTCCTTCCCGTTTGAGATATTCGACGTTTTAGCGCTCTTTTCACTAATTTTTACGTGCAGAATGTAATAAACAACCGTTTCACCGTCGAAACAAGCGGAACAGCACGCAAATCGCTTTGATTTCGTCGATTTTGAAGAAAACTAGCCGTCATTTCCTTCCCGTTTGAGATATTTCGACGTTTTAAGCGCTCTTTTTACTCCATTTAACGTGCAGAACGTGATACACGCCAGTTTCAGCGTCGAAACAAGCCCAACAGCTCGCAAATAGCTTTTATTTCGTCGATTTTGATGAAAACTGACTGTCATTTCCTTCCCGTTTGAGATATTTCGACGTTTTAGCGCTCTTATTACTCCATTTAACGTGCAGAACGTGATACACGCCAGTTTCAGCGTCGAAACAAGCGGAACAGCTCGCAAATCTCGATGATTTCTTCGATTTGATGAAAACTGACCGTCATTTCCTTCCCGTTTGAGATATTTCGACGTTTTAGCGCTCTTTTTACTCCTTTTTACGTGCAGAACGTAATAAACAATCGTTTCACCGTCAAAACAAACGGAACAGCTCGCAAATCGCTTTGATTTCGTCGATTTTGAAGAAAACTAGCTATCATTTCCTTTCAGCTTGAGATATTTCGACGTTTAAGCGCTCTTTTTACTCCATTTAACGTGCAGAACGTGATACACGCCAGTTTCAGCGTCGAAACAAGCCCAACAGCTCGCAAATAGCTTTGATTTCGTCGATTTTGATGAAAACTGACTGTCATTTCCTTCCCGTTTGAGATATTTCGACGTTTAAGCGCTCTTTTTTACTCCTTTTTACGTGCAGAACGTAATAAACAATCGTTTCACCGTCAAAACAACGGAACAGCTCGCAAATCTCGATGATTTCGTCGATTTTGATGAAAACTGACTGTCATTTCCTTCCCGTTTGAGATATTTCGACGTTTTAGCGCTCTTTTTACTCCTTTTTACGTGCAGAATGTAATAAACAACCGCTTAACCGTCGAAACAAGCGGAACAGCTCGCAAATCGCTTTGATTTCGTCGATTTTGAAGAAAACTAGCTATCATTTCCTTTCAGCTTGAGATATTTCGACGTTTAAGCGCTCTTTTTACTCCATTTAACGTGCAGAACGTGATACACGCTAGTTTCAGCGTCGAAACAAGCCCAACAGCTCGCAAATAGCTTTGATTTCGTCGATTTTGATGAAAACTGACTGTCATTTCCTTCCCGTTTGAGATATTTCGACGTTTAAGCGCTCGTTTCACTCCTTTTTACGTGCAGAATGCAATGCACAACCGTTTAACCGTCGAAACAAGCGGAACAGCTCGCAAATCTCTATGATTTCGTCGATTTAGATGAAAACTGACCGTCATTTCCTTCCCGTTTGAGATATTTCGACGTTTTAGCGCTCTTTTTACTCCTTTTTACGTGCAGAATGTAATAAACAACCGTTTCACCGTCGAAACAAGCGGAACAGCTCGCAAATCTCGATGATTTCGTCGATTTTGATGAAAACTGACCGTCATTTCCTTCCCGTTTGAGACATTTCGACGTTTAAAAGCTCATTTCACTCCTTTTTACGTGCAGAATACAATGCACAACCGTTTAACCGTCGAAACAAGCGGAGCTGCTCGCAAATCGCTTTGATTTCGTCGATTTTGAAGAAAACTAGCTGTCATTTCCTTCCAGCTTGAGATATTTCGACGTTTAAACGCTCATTTCACTCCTTTTTACGTGCAGAATGCAATGCACAACCGTTTAACCGTCGAAACAAGCGGAGCTGCTCGCAAATCGCTTTGATTTCGTCGATTTTGAAGAAAACTAGCTGTCATTTCCTTCCAGCTAGAGATATTTCGACGTTTAAGCGCTCTTTTTACTCCATTTAACGTGCAGAACGTGATACACGCCAGTTTCAGCGTCGAAACAAGCCCAACAGCTCGCAAATAGCTTTGATTTCGTCGATTTTGATGAAAACTGACTGTCATTTCCTTCCCGTTTGAGATATTTCGACGTTTAAGCGCTCGTTTTACTCCATTTAACGTGCAGAACGTGATACACGCCAGTTTCAGCGTCGAAACAAGCCCAACAGCTCGCAAATCGCTTTGATTTCGTCGATTTTGATAAAAACTGACCGTCATTTCCTTCCAGCTTGAGATATTTCGACGTTTAAACGCTCATTTCACTCCTTTTTACGTGCAGAATGCAATGTACAACCGTTTAACAGTCGAAACAAGCGGAACAGCTCGCAAATCTCGATGATTTCGTCGATTTTGAAGAAAACTAGCTGTCATTTCCTTCCAGCTTGAGATATTTCGACGTTTAAACGCTTATTTCACTCCTTTTTACGTGCAGAATGCAATGCACAACCGTTTAACCGTCGAAACAAGCGGAACAGCTCGCAAATCTCGATGATTTCGTCGATTTTGATGAAAACTGACCGTCATTTCCTTCCCGTTTGAGATATTTCGACGTTTTAGCGCTCTTTTTACTCCTTTTTACGTGCAGAATGTAATAAACCACCGTTTCACCGTCGAAACAAGCGGAACAGCTCGCAAATCTCGATGATTTCGTCGATTTTGATGAAACTGACCGTCATTTCCTTCCCGTTTGAGATATTTCGACGTTTTAGCGCTCTTTTTACTCCTTTTTACGTGCAGAATGTAATAAACCACCGTTTCACCGTCGAAACAAGCGGAACAGCTCGCAAATCTCGATGATTTCGTCGATTTTGAAGAAAACTGACTGTCATTTCCTTCCCGTTTGAGATATTTCGACGTTTTAGCGCTCTTTTACTCCATTTAACGTGCAGAACGTGATACACGCCAGTTTCAGCGTCGAAACAAGCCCAACAGCTCGCAAATAGCTTTGATTTCGTCGATTTTGAAGAAACTAGCTGTCATTTCCTTCCAGCTTGAGATATTTCGACGTTTGAACGCTCATTTCACTCCTTTTTATGTGCAGAATGCAATGCACAACCGTTTAACCGTCGAAGCAAGCGGAACAGCTCGCAAATCTCGATGATTTCGTCGATTTTGATGAAAACTGACCGTCATTTCCTTCCCGTTTGAGATATTTCGACGTTTTAGCGCTCTTTTTACTCCTTTTTACGTGCAGAACGTAATAAACAATCGTTTCACCGTCAAAACAAACGGAACAGCTCGCAAATCGCTTTGATTTCGTCGATTTTGAAGAAAACTAGCTATCATTTCCTTTCAGCTTGAGATATTTCGACGTTTAAGCGCTCTTTTTACTCCATTTAACGTGCAGAACGTGATACACGCCAGTTTCAGCGTCGAAACAAGCCCAACAGCTCGCAAATAGCTTTGATTTCGTCGATTTTGATGAAAACTGACTGTCATTTCCTTCCCGTTTGAGATATTTCGACGTTTAAGCGCTCGTTTCACTCCTTTTTACGTGCAGAATGCAATGCACAACCGTTTAACCGTCGAAACAAGCGGAACAGCTCGCAAATCTCTATGATTTCGTCGATTTAGATGAAAACTGACCGTCATTTCCTTCCCGTTTGAGATATTTCGACGTTTTAGCGCTCTTTTTACTCCTTTTTACGTGCAGAATGTAATAAACAACCGTTTCACCGTCGAAACAAGCGGAACAGCTCGCAAATCTCGATGATTTCGTCGATTTTGATGAAAACTGACCGTCATTTCCTTCCCGTTTGAGACATTTCGACGTTTAAAAGCTCATTTCACTCCTTTTTACGTGCAGAATACAATGCACAACCGTTTAACCGTCGAAACAAGCGGAGCTGCTCGCAAATCGCTTTGATTTCGTCGATTTTGAAGAAAACTAGCTGTCATTTCCTTCCAGCTTGAGATATTTCGACGTTTAAACGCTCATTTCACTCCTTTTTACGTGCAGAATGCAATGCACAACCGTTTAACCGTCGAAACAAGCGGAGCTGCTCGCAAATCGCTTTGATTTCGTCGATTTTGAAGAAAACTAGCTGTCATTTCCTTCCAGCTTGAGATATTTCGACGTTTAAGCGCTCTTTTTACTCCATTTAACGTGCAGAACGTGATACACGCCAGTTTCAGCGTCGAAACAAGCCCAACAGCTCGCAAATAGCTTTGATTTCGTCGATTTTGATGAAAACTGACTGTCATTTCCTTCCCGTTTGAGATATTTCGACGTTTAAGCGCTCGTTTTACTCCATTTAACGTGCAGAACGTGATACACGCCAGTTTCAGCGTCGAAACAAGCCCAACAGCTCGCAAATCGCTTTGATTTCGTCGATTTTGATAAAAACTGACCGTCATTTCCTTCCAGCTTGAGATATTTCGACGTTTAAACGCTCATTTCACTCCTTTTTACGTGCAGAATGCAATGTACAACCGTTTAACAGTCGAAACAAGCGGAACAGCTCGCAAATCTCGATGATTTCGTCGATTTTGAAGAAAACTAGCTGTCATTTCCTTCCAGCTTGAGATATTTCGACGTTTAAACGCTTATTTCACTCCTTTTTACGTGCAGAATGCAATGCACAACCGTTTAACCGTCGAAACAAGCGGAGCTGCTCGCAAATCGCTTTGATTTCGTCGATTTTGAAGAAAACTAGCTGTCATTTCCTTCCAGCTTGAGATATTTCGACGTTTAAACGCTCATATCACTCCTTTTTACGTGCAGAATGCAATGTACAACCGTTTCACCGTCGAAACAAGCGGAACAGCTCGCAAATCTCGATGATTTCGTAGATTTTGATGAAAACTGTCCGTCATTTCCTTCCCGTTTGAGATATTTCGACGTTTTAGCGCTCTTTTTACTCCTTTTTACGTGCAGAATGTAATAAACAACCGTTTCACCGTCGAAACAAGCGGAATAGCTCGCAAATCGCTTTGATTTCGTCGATTTTGAAGAAAACTAGCTGTCATTTCCTTCCAGCTTGAGATATTTCGACGTTTAAACGCTCATTTCACTCCTTTTTGCGTGCAGAATGCAATGCACAACCGTTTCACCGTCGAAACAAGCGGAACAGCTCGCAAATCTTAATGATTTCGTCGATTTTGATAAAAACTGACCGTCATTTCTTTCCCGTTTGAGATATTTCGACGTTTTAGCGCTCTTTTTACTCCTTTTTACGTGCAGAATGTAATAAACAACCGTTTCACCGTCGAAACAAGCGGAACAGCTCGCAAATCTCGATGATTTCGTCGATTTTGATGAAAACTGACCGTCATTTCCTTCCCGTTTGAGATATTTCGACGTTTTAGCGCTCTTATTACTCCTTTTTACGTGCAGAATGTAATAAACAACCGTTTCACCGTCGAAACAAGCGGAATAGCTCGCAAATCGCTTTGATTTCGTCGATTTTGAAGAAAACTAGCTGTCATTTCCTTCCAGCTTGAGATATTTCGACGTTTAAACGCTCATTTCACTCCTTTTTGCGTGCAGAATGCAATGCACAACCGTTTCACCGTCGAAACAAGCGGAACAGCTCGCAAATCTCGATGATTTCGTCGATTTTGATGAAAACTGACCGTCATTTCCTTCCCGTTTGAGATATTTCGACGTTTTAGCGCTCTTTTTACTCCATTTAACGTGCAGAATACAATGCACAACCGTTTAACCGTCGAAACAAGCGGAACAGCTCGCAAATCTTGATGATTTCGTCGATTTTGATGAAAACTGACCGTCATTTCCTTCCCGTTTGAGATATTTCGACGTTTAAGCACTCTTTTTACTCCATTTAACGTGCAGAACGTAATAAACAATCGTTTCACCGTCGAAACAAGCGGAACAGCTCGCAAATCTCGATGATTTCTTCGATTTTGATGAAAACTGACCGTCATTTCCTTCCCGTTTGAGATATTTCGACGTTTTAGCGCTCTTTTTACTCCTTTTTACGTGCAGAACGTAATAAACAATCGTTTCACCGTCAAAACAAACGGAACAGCTCGCAAATCTCGATGATTTCGTCGATTTTGATGAAAACTGACTGTCATTTCCTTCCCGTTTGAGATATTTCGACGTTTTAGCGCTCTTTTTACTCCTTTTTACGTGCAGAATGTAATAAACAACCGCTTAACCGTCGAAACAAGCGGAACAGCTCGCAAATCGCTTTGATTTCGTCGATTTTGAAGAAAACTAGCTATCATTTCCTTCCAGCTTGAGATATTTCGACGTTTAAGCGCTCTTTTTACTCCATTTAACGTGCAGAACGTGATACACGC
Source organism: Bombus flavifrons (assembly GCF_040668555.2). Taxonomy (NCBI): domain Eukaryota; kingdom Metazoa; phylum Arthropoda; class Insecta; order Hymenoptera; family Apidae; genus Bombus; species Bombus flavifrons. The sequence goes on from NW_027185013.1 coordinate 30,990, forward strand.
CAGTTTCAGCGTCGAAACAAGCCCAACAGCTCGCAAATAGCTTTGATTTCGTCGATTTTGATGAAAACTGACTGTCATTTCCTTCCCGTTTGAGATATTTCGACGTTTAAGCGCTCGTTTCACTCCTTTTTACGTGCAGAATGCAATGCACAACCGTTTAACCGTCGAAACAAGCGGAACAGCTCGCAAATCTCTATGATTTCGTCGATTTTGATGAAAACTGACCGTCATTTCCTTCCCGTTTGAGATATTTCGACGTTTTAGCGCTCTTTTTACTCCTTTTTACGTGCAGAATGTAATAAACAACCGTTTCACCGTCGAAACAAGCGGAACAGCTCGCAAATCTCGATGATTTCGTCGATTTTGATGAAAACTGACCGTCATTTCCTTCCCGTTTGAGACATTTCGACGTTTAAAAGCTCATTTCACTTCTTTTTATTTGCAGAATACAATGCACAACCGTTTAACCGTCGAAACAAGCGGAGCTGCTCGCAAATCGCTTTGATTTCGTCGATTTTGAAGAAAACTAGCTGTCATTTCCTTCCAGCTTGAGATATTTCGACGTTTTAAACGCTCATTTCACTCCTTTTACGTGCAGAATGCAATGCACAACCGTTTAACCGTCGAAACAAGCGGAGCTGCTCGCAAATCGCTTTGATTTCGTCGATTTTGAAGAAAACTAGCTGTCATTTCCTTCCAGCTTGAGATATTTCGACGTTTAAGCGCTCTTTTTACTCCATTTAACGTGCAGAACGTGATACACGCCAGTTTCAGCGTCGAAACAAGCCCAACAGCTCGCAAATAGCTTTGATTTCGTCGATTTTGATGAAAACTGACTGTCATTTCCTTCCCGTTTGAGATATTTCGACGTTTAAGCGCTCGTTTTACTCCATTTAACGTGCAGAACGTGATACACGCCAGTTTCAGCGTCGAAACAAGCCCAACAGCTCGCAAATCGCTTTGATTTCGTCGATTTTGATGAAAACTGACCGTCATTTCCTTCCAGCTTGAGATATTTCGACGTTTAAACGCTCATTTCACTCCTTTTTACGTGCAGAATGCAATGTACAACCGTTTAACAGTCGAAACAAGCGGAACAGCTCGCAAATCTCGATGATTTCGTCGATTTTGATGAAAAATGACCGTCATTTCCTTCCCGTTTGAGATATTTCGACGTTTTAGCGCTCTTTTTACTCCATTTAACGTGCAGAATACAATGCACAACCGTTTAACCGTCGAAACAAGCGGAACAGCTCGCAAATCTCGATGATTTCGTCGATTTTGATGAAAACTGACCGTCATTTCCTTCCCGTTTGAGATATTTCGACGTTTTAGCGCTCTTTTTACTCCATTTAACGTGCAGAATACAATGCACAACCGTTTAACCGTCGAAACAAGCGGAACAGCTCGCAAATCTCGATGATTTCGTCGATTTTGATGAAAACTGACCGTCATTTCCTTCCCGTTTGAGACATTTCGACGTTTAAAAGCTCATTTCACTCCTTTTTACGTGCAGAATACAATGCACAACCGTTTAACCGTCGAAACAAGCGGAGCTGCTCGCAAATCGCTTTGATTTCGTCGATTTTGAAGAAAACTAGCTGTCATTTCCTTCCAGCTTGAGATATTTCGACGTTTAAACGCTCATTTCACTCCTTTTTACGTGCAGAATGCAATGCACAACCGTTTAACCGTCGAAACAAGCGGAGCTGCTCGCAAATCGCTTTGATTTCGTCGATTTGATGAAAACTGACCGTCATTTCCTTCCAGCTTGAGATATTTCGACGTTTTAAACGCTCATTTCACTCCTTTTTACGTGCAGAATGCAATGTACAACCGTTTAACAGACGAAACAAGCGGAACAGCTCGCAAATCTCGATGATTTCGTCGATTTTGGTGAAAACTGACCGTCATTTCCTTCCCGTTTGAGATATTCGAAGTTTAAGCGCTCTTTTTACTCCTTTTTACGTGCAGAATGTATAAACAACCGTTTCACCGTCGAAACAAGCGGAACAGCTCGCAAATCTCTATGATTTCGTCGATTTTGATGAAAACTGACCGTCATTTCCTTCCCGTTGAGATATTTCGACGTTTTAGCGCTCTTTTTACTCCTTTTACGTGCAGAACGTGATACACGCCAGTTTCAGCGTCGAAACAAGCCCAACAGCTCGCAAATAGCTTTGATTTCGTCGATTTTGAAGAAAACTAGCTGTCATTTCCTTCCAGCTTGAGATATTTCGACGTTTGAACGCTCATTTCACTCCTTTTTATGTGCAGAATGCAATGCACAACCGTTTAACCGTCGAAGCAAGCGGAACAGCTCGCAAATCTCGATGATTTCGTCGATTTTGATGAAAACTGACCGTCATTTCCTTCCCGTTTGAGATATTTCGACGTTTTAGCGCTCTTTTTACTCCATTTAACGTGCAGAATACAATGCACAACCGTTTAACCGTCGAAACAAGCGGAACAGCTCGCAAATCTCGATGATTTCGTCGATTTGATGAAAACTGACCGTCATTTCCATCCCGTTTGAGATATTTCGACGTTTAAGCGCTCGTTTTACTCCATTTAACGTAACGTGCAGAACGTGATACACGCCAGTTTTAGCGTCGAAACAAGCCCAACAGCTCGCAAATCGCTTTGATTTCGTCGATTTTGATGAAAACTCACCGTCATTTCCTTCCCGTTTGAGATATTTCGAAGTTTAAGCGCTCTTTTTACTCCTTTTTACGTGCAGAATGTAATAAACAACCGTTTCACCGTCGAAACAAGCGGAGCTGCTCGCAAATCGCTTTGATTTCGTCGATTTTGAAGAAATCTAGCTGTCATTTCCTTCCAGCTTGAGATATTTCGACGTTTAAGCGCTCGTTTTACTCCATTTAACGTGCAGAACGTGATACACGCCAGTTTCAGCGTCGAAACAAGCCCAACAGCTCGCAAATCGCTTTGATTTCGTCGATTTTGATGAAAACTGACCGTCATTTCCTTCCAGCTTGAGATATTTCGACGTTTAAACGCTCATTTCACTCCTTTTTACGTGCAGAATGCAATGTACAACCGTTTAACAGTCGAAACAAGCGGAACAGCTCGCAAATCTCGATGATTTCGTCGATTTTGATGAAAACTGACCGTCATTTCCATCCCGTTTGAGATATTTCGACGTTTAAGCACTCTTTTTACTCCATTTAACGTGCAGAACGTGATACACGCCAGTTTTAGCGTCGAAACAAGCCCAACAGCTCGCAAATCGCTTTGATTTCGTCGATTTTGATGAAAACTGACCGTCATTTCCTTCCAGCTTGAGATATTTCGACGTTTAAACGCTCATTTCACTCCTTTTTACGTGCAGAATGCAATGTACAACCGTTTAACAGTCGAAACAAGCGGAACAGCTCGCAAATCTCGATGATTTCGTCGATTTTGATGAAAACTGAACGTCATTTCCTTCCCGTTTGAGATATTTCGACGTTTTAGCGCTCTTTTTACTCCTTTTTACGTGCAGAATGTAATAAACAACCGTTTCACCGTCGAAACAAGCGGAACAGCTCGCAAATCTCGATGATTTATTCGATTTTGATGAAAACTGACCGTCATTTCCTTCCCGTTTGAGATATTTCGACGTTTCAGCGCTCTTTTTACTCCTTTTTACGTGCAGAACGTAATAAACAATCGTTTCACCGTCAAAACAAACGGAACAGCTCGCAAATCTCGATGATTTCTTCGATTTTGATGAAAACTGACTGTCATTTCCTTCCCGTTTGAGATATTTCGACGTTTTAGCGCTCTTTTTACTCCTTTTTACGTGCAGAATGTAATAAACAACCGCTTAACCGTCGAAACAAGCGGAACAGCTCGCAAATCGCTTTGATTTCGTCGATTTTGAAGAAAACTAGCTATCATTTCCTTCCAGCTTGAGATATTTCGACGTTTAAACGCTCATTTCACTCCTTTTTACGTGCAGAATGCAATGCACAACCGTTTAACCGTCGAAACAAGCGGAGCTGCTCGCAAATCGCTTTGATTTCGTCGATTTTGAAGAAATCTAGCTGTCATTTCCTTCCAGCTTGAGATATTTCGACGTTTAAGCGCTCTTTTTACTCCATTTAACGTGCAGAACGTGATACACGCCAGTTTCAGCGTCGAAACAAGCCCAACAGCTCGCAAATAGCTTTGATTTCGTCGATTTTGATGAAAACTGACTGTCATTTCCTTCCCGTTTGAGATATTTCGACGTTTAAGCGCTCGTTTTACTCCATTTAACGTGCAGAACGTGATACACGCCAGTTTCAGCGTCGAAACAAGCCCAACAGCTCGCAAATCGCTTTGATTTCGTCGATTTTGATGAAAACTGACCGTCATTTCCTTCCAGCTTGAGATATTTCGACGTTTAAACGCTCATTTCACTCCTTTTTACGTGCAGAATGCAATGTACAACCGTTTAACAGTCGAAACAAGCGGAACAGCTCGCAAATCTCGATGATTTCGTCGATTTTGAAGAAAACCAGCTGTCATTTCCTTCCAGCTTGAGATATTTCGACGTTTGAACGCTCATTTCACTCCTTTTTACGTGCAGAATGCAATGCACAACCGTTTAACCGTCTTAGCAAGCGGAACTGCTCGCAAATCTCGATGATTTCGTCGATTTTGATGAAAACTGACCGTCATTTCCTTCCCGTTTGAGATATTTCGAAGTTTAAGCGCTCTTTTTACTCCTTTTTACGTGCAGAATGTAATAAACAACCGTTTCACCGTCGAAACAAGCGGAACAGCTCGCAAATCTCGATGATTTCGTCGATTTTGATGAAAACTGACCGTCATTTCCTTCCCGTTTGAGATATTTCGACGTTTTAGCGCTCTTTTTACTCCTTTTTACGTGCAGAACGTGATACACGCCAGTTTCAGCGTCGTAACAAGCCCAACAGCGCGCAAATCTCGATGATTTCGTCGATTTTGATGAAAACTGACCGTCATTTCCTTCCCGTTTGAGATATTTCGACGTTTTAGCGCTCTTTTTACTCCATTTAACGTGCAGAATACAATGCACAACCGTTTAACCGTCGAAACAAGCGGAACAGCTCGCAAATCTCGATGATTTCGTCGATTTTGATGAAAACTGACCGTCATTTCCTTCCCGTTTGAGATATTTCGACGTTTTAGCGCTCTTTTTACTCCATTTAACGTGCAGAATACAATGCACAACCGTTTAACCGTCGAAACAAGCGGAACAGCTCGCAAATCTCGATGATTTTCGTCGATTTTGATGAAAACTGACCGTCATTTCCATCCCGTTTGAGATATTTCGACGTTTAAGCACTCTTTTTACTCCATTTAACGTGCAGAACGTGATACACGCCAGTTTCAGCGTCGAAACAAGCCCAACAGCTCGCAAATCGCTTTGATTTCGTCGATTTTGAAGAAAACTAGCTGTCATTTCTTTCCAGCTTGAGATATTTCGACGTTTAAACGCTCATTTCACTAATTTTTACGTGCAGAATGTAATAAACAACCGTTTCACCGTCGAAACAAGCGGAACAGCACGCAAATCGCTTTGATTTCGTCGATTTTGAAGAAAACAAGCCGTCATTTCCTTCCCGTTTGAGATATTTCGACGTTTAAGCGCTCTTTTTACTCCATTTAACGTGCAGAACGTGATACACGCCAGTTTCAGCGTCGAAACAAGCCCAACAGCTCGCAAATCGCTTTGATTTCGTCGATTTTGAAGAAAACTAGCCGTCATTTCCTTCCCGTTTGAGATATTTCGACGTTTAAGCGCTCTTTTTACTCCATTTAACGTGCAGAACGTGATACACGCCAGTTTCAGCGTCGAAACAAGCGGAACAGCTCGCAAATCTCGATGATTTCGTCGATTTTGATGAAAACTGAACGTCATTTCCTTCCGTTTGAGATATTTCGACGTTTAAGCGCTCGTTTTACTCCATTTAACGTGCAGAACGTGATACACGCCAGTTTCAGCGTGGGAAACAAGCCCAACAGCTCGCAAATAGCTTTGATTTCGTCGATTTTGAAGAAAACTAGCTGTCATTTCCTTCCAGCTTGAGATATTTCGACGTTTTAAACGCTCATTTCACTCCTTTTTACGTGCAGAATGCAATGTACAACCGTTTAACAGTCGAAACAAGCGGAACAGCTCGCAAATCTCGATGATTTCGTCGATTTTGATGAAAACTGAACGTCATTTCCTTCCCGTTTGAGATATTTCGACGTTTTAGCGCTCTTTTTACTCCTTTTTACGTGCTGAATGTAATAAACAACCGTTTCACCGTCGAAACAAGCGGAACAGCTCGCAAATCTCGATGATTTCTTCGATTTTGATGAAAACTGACCGTCATTTCCTTCCCGTTTGAGATATTTCGACGTTTAAGCGCTCGTTTTATTCCATTTAACGTGCAGAACGTGATACACGCCAGTTTCAGCGTCGAAACAAGCCCAACAGCTCGCAAATAGCTTTGATTTCGTCGATTTTGAAGAAAACTAGCTGTCATTTCCTTCCAGCTTGAGATATTTCGACGTTTGAACGCTCATTTCACTCCTTTTTATGTGCAGAATGCAATGCACAACCGTTTAACCGTCGAAGCAAGCGGAACAGCTCGCAAATCTCGATGATTTCGTTGATTTTGATGAAAACTGACCGTCATTTCCTTCCCGTTTGAGATATTTCGACGTTTAAGCGCTCTTTTTACTCCATTTAACGTGCAGAACGTGATACACGCCAGTTTCAGCGTCGAAACAAGCCCAACAGCTCGCAAATAGCTTTGATTTCGTCGATTTTGATGAAAACTGACTGTCATTTCCTTCCCGTTTGAGATATTTCGACGTTTAAGCGCTCGTTTTACTCCATTTAACGTGCAGAATACAATGCACAACCGTTTAACCGTCGAAACAAGCGGAACAGCTCGCAAATCTCGATGATTTCGTCGATTTTGATGAAAACTGAACGTCATTTCCTTCCCGTTTGAGATATTTCGACGTTTTAGCGCTCTTTTTACTCCTTTTTACGTGCAGAATGTAATAAACAACCGTTTCACCGTCGAAACAAGCTAAATAGCTCGCAAATCTCGATGATTTCGTCGATTTTGATGAAAACTGACTGTCACTTCCTTCCCGTTAGAGATATTTAGACGTTTAAGCGCTCGTTTTACTCCATTTAACGTGCAGAACGTGATACGCGCCAGTTTCAGCGTCGAAACAAGCCCAACAGCTCGCAAATCTCAATGATTTCGTCGATTTTGATAAAAACTGACCGTCATTTCTTTCCCGTTTGAGATATTTCGACGTTTTAGCGCTCTTTTTACTCCTTTTTACGTGCAGAATGTAATAAACAACCGTTTCACCGTCGAAACAAGCGGAACAGCTCGCAAATCTCGATGATTTCGTCGATTTTGATGAAAACTGACCGTCATTTCCTTCCCGTTTGAGATATTTCGACGTTTTAGCGCTCTTTTTACTCCTTTTTACGTGCAGAATGTAATAAACAACCGTTTCACCGTCGAAACAAGCGGAATAGCTCGCAAATCGCTTTGATTTCGTCGATTTTGAAGAAAACTAGCTGTCATTTCTTTCCAGCTTGAGATATTTCGACGTTTAAACGCTCATTTCACTAATTTTTACGTGCAGAATGTAATAAACAACCGTTTCACCGTCGAAACAATCGGAACAGCACGCAAATCTCGATGATTTCGTCGATTTTGATGAAAACTGACCGTCATTTCCTTCCCGTTTGAGATATTTCGACGTTTTAGCGCTCTTTTTACTCCTTTTTACGTGCAGAACGTAATAAACAACCGTTTCACCGTCGAAACAAGCGGAACAGCTCGCAAATCTCGATGATTTCTTCGATTTTGATGAAAACTGACCGTCATTTCCTTCCCGTTTGAGATATTTCGACGTTTAAGCGCTCGTTTTATTCCATTTAACGTGCAGAACGTGATACACGCCAGTTTCAGCGTCGAAACAAGCCCAACAGCTCGCAAATAGCTTTGATTTCGTCGATTTTGAAGAAAACTAGCTGTCATTTCCTTCCAGCTTGAGATATTTCGACGTTTGAACGCTCATTTCACTCCTTTTTATGTGCAGAATGCAATGCACAACCGTTTAACCGTCGAAGCAAGCGGAACAGCTCGCAAATCTCGATGATTTCGTTGATTTTGATGAAAACTGACCGTCATTTCCTTCCCGTTTGAGATATTTCGACGTTTAAGCGCTCTTTTTACTCCATTTAACGTGCAGAACGTGATACACGCCAGTTTCAGCGTCGAAACAAGCCCAACAGCTCGCAAATAGCTTTGATTTCGTCGATTTTGATGAAAACTGACTGTCATTTCCTTCCCGTTTGAGATATTTCGACGTTTAAGCGCTCGTTTTACTCCATTTAACGTGCAGAATACAATGCACAACCGTTTAACCGTCGAAACAAGCGGAACAGCTCGCAAATCTCGATGATTTCGTCGATTTTGATGAAAACTGAACGTCATTTCCTTCCCGTTTGAGATATTTCGACGTTTTAGCGCTCTTTTTACTCCTTTTTACGTGCAGAATGTAATAAACAACCGTTTCACCGTCGAAACAAGCTAAATAGCTCGCAAATCTCGATGATTTCGTCGATTTTGATGAAAACTGACTGTCACTTCCTTCCCGTTAGAGATATTTAGACGTTTAAGCGCTCGTTTTACTCCATTTAACGTGCAGAACGTGATACGCGCCAGTTTCAGCGTCGAAACAAGCCCAACAGCTCGCAAATCTCAATGATTTCGTCGATTTTGATAAAAACTGACCGTCATTTCTTTCCCGTTTGAGATATTTCGACGTTTTAGCGCTCTTTTTACTCCTTTTTACGTGCAGAATGTAATAAACAACCGTTTCACCGTCGAAACAAGCGGAACAGCTCGCAAATCTCGATGATTTCGTCGATTTTGATGAAAACTGACCGTCATTTCCTTCCCGTTTGAGATATTTCGACGTTTTAGCGCTCTTTTTACTCCTTTTTACGTGCAGAATGTAATAAACAACCGTTTCACCGTCGAAACAAGCGGAATAGCTCGCAAATCGCTTTGATTTCGTCGATTTTGGAGAAAACTAGCTGTCATTTCTTTCCAGCTTGAGATATTTCGACGTTTAAACGCTCATTTCACTAATTTTTACGTGCAGAATGTAATAAACAACCGTTTCACCGTCGAAACAATCGGAACAGCACGCAAATCTCGATGATTTCGTCGATTTTGATGAAAACTGACCGTCATTTCCTTCCCGTTTGAGATATTTCGACGTTTTAGCGCTCTTTTTACTCCTTTTTACGTGCAGAACGTAATAAACAATCGTTTCACCGTCAAAACAAACGGAACAGCTCGCAAATCTCGATGATTTCGTCGATTTTGATGAAAACTGACTGTCATTTCCTTCCCGTTTGAGATATTTCGACGTTTTAGCGCTCCTTTTACTCCTTTTTACGTGCAGAATGTAAGAAACAACCGCTTAACCGTCGAAACAAGCGGAACAGCTCGCAAATCGCTTTGATTTCGTCGATTTTGAAGATAACTAGCTATCATTTCCTTCCAGCTTGAGATATTTCGACGTTTAAGCGCTCTTTTTACTCCATTTAACGTGCAGAACGTGATACACACCAGTTTCAGCGTCGAAACAAGCCCAACAGCTCGCAAATCTCGATGATTTCGTCGATTTTGAAGAAAACTAGCTGTCATTTCCTTCCAACTTGAGATATTTCGACGTTTAAACGCTCATTTCACTCCTTTTTACGTGCAGAATACAATGCACAACCGTTTAACCGTCGAAACAAGCGGAACTGCTCGCAAATCTCAATGATTTCGTCGATTTTGATGAAAACTGACCGTCATTTCCTTCCCGTTTGAGATATTTCGAAGTTTAAGCGCTCTTTTTACTCCTTTTTACGTGCAGAATGTAATAAACAACCGTTTCACCGTCGAAACAAGCGGAACAGCTCGCAAATCTCGATGATTTCGTCGATTTTGATGAAAACTGACCGTCATTTCCTTCCCGTTTGAGATATTTCGACGTTTTAGCGCTCTTTTTACTCCTTTTTACGTGCAGAACGTGATACACGCCAGTTTCAGCGTCGTAACAAGCCCAACAGCGCGCAAATCTCGATGATTTCGTCGATTTTGATGAAAACTGACCGTCATTTCCTTCCCGTTTGAGATATTTCGACGTTTTAGCGCTCTTTTTACTCCATTTAACGTGCAGAATACAATGCACAACCGTTTAACCGTCGAAACAAGCGGAACAGCTCGCAAATCTCGATGATTTCGTCGATTTTGATGAAAACTGACCGTCATTTCCTTCCCGTTTGAGATATTTCGACGTTTTAGCGCTCTTTTTACTCCATTTAACGTGCAGAATACAATGCACAACCGTTTAACCGTCGAAACAAGCGGAACAGCTCGCAAATCTCGATGATTTCGTCGATTTTGATGAAAACTGACCGTCATTTCCATCCCGTTTGAGATATTTCGACGTTTAAGCACTCTTTTTACTCCATTTAACGTGCAGAACGTGATACACGCCAGTTTCAGCGTCGAAACAAGCCCAACAGCTCGCAAATCGCTTTGATTTCGTCGATTTTGAAGAAAACTAGCTGTCATTTCTTTCCAGCTTGAGATATTTCGACGTTTAAACGCTCATTTCACTAATTTTTACGTGCAGAATGTAATAAACAACCGTTTCACCGTCGAAACAAGCGGAACAGCACGCAAATCGCTTTGATTTCGTCGATTTTGAAGAAAACAAGCCGTCATTTCCTTCCCGTTTGAGATATTTCGACGTTTAAGCGCTCTTTTTACTCCATTTAACGTGCAGAACGTGATACACGCCAGTTTCAGCGTCGAAACAAGCCCAACAGCTCGCAAATCGCTTTGATTTCGTCGATTTTGAAGAAAACTAGCCGTCATTTCCTTCCCGTTTGAGATATTTCGACGTTTAAGCGCTCTTTTTACTCCATTTAACGTGCAGAACGTGATACACGCCAGTTTCAGCGTCGAAACAAGCGGAACAGCTCGCAAATCTCGATGATTTCGTCGATTTTGATGAAAACTGAACGTCATTTCCTTCCCGTTTGAGATATTTCGACGTTTAAGCGCTCGTTTTACTCCATTTAACGTGCAGAACGTGATACACGCCAGTTTCAGCGTGGAAACAAGCCCAACAGCTCGCAAATAGCTTTGATTTCGTCGATTTTGAAGAAAACTAGCTGTCATTTCCTTCCAGCTTGAGATATTTCGACGTTTAAACGCTCATTTCACTCCTTTTTACGTGCAGAATGCAATGTACAACCGTTTAACAGTCGAAACAAGCGGAACAGCTCGCAAATCTCGATGATTTCGTCGATTTTGATGAAAACTGAACGTCATTTCCTTCCCGTTTGAGATATTTCGACGTTTTCGCGCTCTTTTTACTCCTTTTTACGTGCTGAATGTAATAAACAACCGTTTCACCGTCGAAACAAGCGGAACAGCTCGCAAATCTCGATGATTTCTTCGATTTTGATGAAAACTGACCGTCATTTCCTTCCCGTTTGAGATATTTCGACGTTTAAGCGCTCGTTTTATTCCATTTAACGTGCAGAACGTGATACACGCCAGTTTCAGCGTCGAAACAAGCCCAACAGCTCGCAAATAGCTTTGATTTCGTCGATTTTGAAGAAAACTAGCTGTCATTTCCTTCCAGCTTGAGATATTTCGACGTTTGAACGCTCATTTCACTCCTTTTTATGTGCAGAATGCAATGCACAACCGTTTAACCGTCGAAGCAAGCGGAACAGCTCGCAAATCTCGATGATTTCGTTGATTTTGATGAAAACTGACCGTCATTTCCTTCCCGTTTGAGATATTTCGACGTTTAAGCGCTCTTTTTACTCCATTTAACGTGCAGAACGTGATACACGCCAGTTTCAGCGTCGAAACAAGCCCAACAGCTCGCAAATAGCTTTGATTTCGTCGATTTTGATGAAAACTGACTGTCATTTCCTTCCCGTTTGAGATATTTCGACGTTTAAGCGCTCGTTTTACTCCATTTAACGTGCAGAATACAATGCACAACCGTTTAACCGTCGAAACAAGCGGAACAGCTCGCAAATCTCGATGATTTCGTCGATTTTGATGAAAACTGAACGTCATTTCCTTCCCGTTTGAGATATTTCGACGTTTTAGCGCTCTTTTTACTCCTTTTTACGTGCAGAATGTAATAAACAACCGTTTCACCGTCGAAACAAGCTAAATAGCTCGCAAATCTCGATGATTTCGTCGATTTTGATGAAAACTGACTGTCACTTCCTTCCCGTTAGAGATATTTAGACGTTTAAGCGCTCGTTTTACTCCATTTAACGTGCAGAACGTGATACACGCCAGTTTCAGCGTCGAAACAAGCCCAACAGCTCGCAAATCTCAATGATTTCGTCGATTTTGATAAAAACTGACCGTCATTTCTTTCCCGTTTGAGATATTTCGACGTTTTAGCGCTCTTTTTACTCCTTTTTACGTGCAGAATGTAATAAACAACCGTTTCAGCGTCGAAACAAGCGGAACAGCTCGCAAATCTCGATGATTTCGTCGATTTTGATGAAAACTGAACGTCATTTCCTTCCCGTTTGAGATATTTCGACGTTTAAGCGCTCGTTTTACTCCATTTAACGTGCAGAACGTGATACACGCCAGTTTCAGCGTGGAAACAAGCCCAACAGCTCGCAAATAGCTTTGATTTCGTCGATTTTGAAGAAAACTAGCTGTCATTTCCTTCCAGCTTGAGATATTTCGACGTTTAAACGCTCATTTCACTCCTTTTTACGTGCAGAATGCAATGTACAACCGTTTAACAGTCGAAACAAGCGG